>NC_059368.1:25889788-26189788 GCF_019703515.2 Myxocyprinus asiaticus
CTCATTTTGTGTTCCACAGAATTACATTTTTGAGTGAACTATCCTTTAAAGATTGTTTGCTAAATACGGATGTATTTGTGCCTTGGGTTGCATTCGGATCTTTTGTTTGCCATTAGTTAGTTTCCTGTATATCACCACACCTGTGTGTGCCCAGAAATCAGTGAGGGGTCATACAGCCTGCCCATACATGCCAGAATTTTTCTCTCAATCATGGCTCTGGTAATCCTAAAGAAAATGGCTTTGTAAAGGAGGGATCGCCCTAAATCAAAATAAACTCCTGCTTTTGGTTCCAATGGAGCATGTGCACTTATTTCACGTGTGTGCCTCCTTGAAATCTTGGATCCCAGTCATTTGAAATAATAACTAAGCCTGTTAAAATTTTTAATTGAATAAATGACAATTAATTAATCGTAATTAATCGCTAATCAGGAATTGTTGAAAAAGACCCCCAAATAAAGATAATTAAATAGATGATAATTAAAATAATTATAAATATAATGTATGTAATAAATTATCATTCTGATAATTTAAAGACATTACATTATTATGGCAGACAAGTAAAGCATTGATTAGACAATACAAAAAGTGGCTTCAGATGTTAATGTATTGTTTTGTTTATATTTCCATAACATTGATTATAAGCCTATCATTGTTCTCCAGTCCTCTGAAGTCCATTTTGCAATTGAGTTTGTCAGTCTGTCCTAGGTAGACTTTAGGGCTTTGCTCACAGGATGCGTCACATCTGTAGATATGCGTCAGTCAGACGCTTTGGAGCGTTTCACTGGTTGTCAGTTCCTTTAGCCATATACTCCACATTTTAAGGATTTTGTATCAAGTTAAATGTAGTTTGAACCTTTAAAAGCGCATCTTGAGACCCATGCATTGTGTTATACTCTGACCAGCTGTTGGTTTGTTGCCTGTACAGCTGGATTTGCGCTGACTGCCCCCTGCAAACTGAGACTTGCAGAAACATAATGGTACTTTAAGCTTAAATTGCCATAGGAAAATTCCTTATTATGGAATTTATGTACATTCAGGGGGCATTATTAAATATGTAAAATTTTTAGTATGTTATTTCTTATATAGTTAATCACACTGAATGCGTTAAATCAACAGCCTTGCTAATAACAGGTTTCTTCACATAACAACACATCATTTGATTTCACATCAACACAGTGGCTACATCAAAGAATTGGTCAGTTGCCATGGCCTGTTGACACTGTTCTGCCATCATGCTTAGATAGCACTGCTCTCTTTCTGAGGAAACTAATGCCAGTCCCATATACCAACTGACACTAGCATTTGAAGTGGAGTCGGCTTCCCTCCCTGGTGAGCTTTGATTGCACAGACTGACATTAAAGTTGTGTATATACTATAGTTCATTTCACCTCCTTCTCTTCACTTCTTCTCTCTCTTTGTTTAATTGCCTTCCCTGATGACAACAAGCTCTTATATCGCTGCATTGTACTTTAAGGGAGATAGTGTTACAGAAGAGATCATATTTCTACTTAGCCTTAGCTCATTTATAATGTCCTCCTACACTCTCTGGGATATATTGGCTATATTGGCAATGGTGTTTGGCTCTATTCTCAGTTCCACCAACCATGACAGTCTGAGGGAAGACATACAGTATGATAAGCAGAAATAAAGGGAGAATGTCTTAGGGACTTAAGCCGTCTTATGACAAGACTTGTTTAGGGTTTGCCCAAGCAGACCAGACGAAGCCCAACTATCCACAATGCAAGAATGGCAGGCCTCTTCAATGAATAATGATTTCCCCCTTGTGATTAAAGAGTGAATGGAGACATATACAGTTTGTTATGAGGCTACAGAACCCATGAATAGAGAAGAATGTGCCTTCTTGGTGCCATTGTTTGGGGGTGCACTGGAGGTGCTGTGCAGCTGGTTTATCCATGAGGAAAAGAGCAAGCGTAGGCGGCTAATAGGATGTGTTCCCTCATGTCAGTCCTGCCGCAAGAGAGAAGGAGGGAGGGCGCCAGGCGGACAGTTTGCTTTCATGCGGAACTCTTTTTCATCTGGGATTAGCTTTAGGGAGCAAACAGGCCTATATACTTCGGCACGTTCCGAGAACTATGTGGTATTACATCACAGAGCTATACCAATGGAAACATGGAATAATCATTAACAACCCAATATGTCAATCACAGCAACCCATATAGGTTAAAAAAAAAGTGTATTTGAGGTGCTAATAAAGAATACTGTAAATACATGTTTTGAATACAGTGTTGGTTTAGTTTGAATTTTGGTTTTAAAGGGATAGTTCACACAAAAATAAAAATTCTGTAATCATTTACTCACCCTCATGTTTACTTTCTACCATGGAACACAAAAGCAGATGTTAGGCATATGTAAGTCGCAGTCAACATTTACTTTCATTGCATTTTTCTTTCTTTTTTTTTTCGCATACCATGAAAGTGAATGGAGACTGAGGCTGCAAGTCCCTATCATTCTGCCTAATATCTCTTTTTGTGTTCACATGAGGGTGAGTAAAAATGACTACAGAGTTTATATGACCCATATGAATCACAAAATCAACACCTATGCCAAGATACAAGAACTTATCAAAGGTGCTTATCAGATTTGTAGAGAGATACTGTAGCGTTCATGTGAGTTTGCATTTTTTCTCATATGAACCTTTGCTAAAGGGGATAACACCCCCTTGTCAGTTTTATGGTTCACAGTATGTATATACCGTATGTTGGAACACCTGATGACAGAGCCCTTAAAATAACTACTCCTTCAGATATAAGACACATGTCCTGATATAACCACAGAACTTGCATCTTCTGAATTGTTTTATAACATGCTGCCTCACATTTAACCTATTAGAGAAATGCAAAATAAGACATTTTGGGAAGTCATTTGCACTCCTTAAATTAAGCTGTCTGACAAAGATCAACAACAAAAGCTTGTAAATAACAAGGCTGACTGAGACCATACCATCCATTAACCACATCTTTCAAGTAGATGCCTCATGACAACAGGGGATCAATCTGGATGTACATGAAAGCAGGAGCTCTGAATGAGTTCAGAATTTAGACTAGAAGCAAAATATAAATCGAGATGAAGTAATTTTTTTTTTTGAAATGTTAAGAAAAGAAAATAATAAGAAATAATAAAAGAAGATAGCACATATTTTTAATACTTAAATTAACACAAAAAGGAGAGATCCAAAGTGAACACTGGTTCTGCTTTTCTTCATTTGTTAAAAGGGAAAATGCAATGAAAGAGGCCAGTAGATAGCCTTTCTTTATTTTGGCAATAGCGCCACCTGGCCGAGATGTTTAAAATAAATCTGCTTTAAATGTCAATAAAAAAATTTGTTTTAACATTTTTTCTGAAATATGACCAGGTTTTGTTTGGCCCTGCTTTATGATGCCAGAAATTACATTCTGATATAAAACATCACATTCACAAATTCTGTTAGCAAGCATGTCATATTTTCTTGTCATGTCATATCCTGTGACATGACAAGAAATATATTCAATAATGACTGCACGGTTATGATGTGTCATAAAGAGAACTGCTTCAGTTCACAAAGTGAAGTAATTCTGGACCAGTGTAGTCCTTACATTAAACATGGCTAAATATAGATGAGTGATTAAACAAAAAGGCTTTGTGCTTGTTTTCCACATCCTTCTACAGGAAGCCACATTATTAACCCTAATGTCACAAAGGCATATGACTTTCATCCTTAATGCAGGGCATGAGACTGACCTATCAAATTCCTTTGTTTGTCCAAATTCGTTTAGACACTGAAAACCAACATAAACCTGTTGTGTTGTCAATTACAAAGTCTAGAACCATCACAATATTAGGATGTTGTGGGTGGGTTCCAGGTCGTTGCTATGTGTTTGCAAGGTGTTTTGTAAGGGTTGCTGTGTGGTTACTAGGGTGTCCGCTACTTGCTAGTTGGTATGCATGCTTACTGGCACAAGTGTAAAAAAAAATAAATAAAATAAAATAAAAAATGCCCACACCCAAATCTCTCTGATATTTTCGTCTCAATGCCTGTGGACCCTCCTTCAATGTAAGCCTATGGGATTTTAGTTTTAGCTAATTCATTATTTTGCCAAAGCAAAAACTGTAAGTCTAATCACTAGGAAAGTAATAGCACACCCCTATTCAACAAGCCTTGCCCTAACAAGCACCAGTAATTTATATTCATACAACAAGTGTATAATACATACGACTTAAAACATTGTCAATAAGCCACAAAATATTGCAAAATATGGATACTATACAATACTGTACATGTTAAGGCAACTCAGGCTTACTCATCTAGTCTCCACAACCATGCTTTCTGTCTGTCAGGAGCCTGTCTGTGTGAGCAAACAGGATATTTGCCCATTTCCATCACACCTGGAAGCAAATGAATTGGAAATTGGGTTAAAAAGATGGAATGAGAAAAAGAGAGACCTATACTGAGAGAGAGAGACAGCAGAGAAGTAAAACAACAAGAGAGAAGGTGCAGAAGAAGCCAGATTCTACGTATTATGTGAGAACTAGGGCAAACTAGAGAGAACTTTGCAATTTGTAACACAAAATGACTAGTGTTACACAGAGGTGCAGTTGCCCCTAACTAAATTTTAAACAGCATAGCTAATTCTTTTATCATGACAGCATATGCTGGTGCTGTGGTAAGTCTAAAAGTATTGTATCACTCTTGAAGCATTGCTTTTGTTTGACCTTTTGCTTAATTAGCAGATGACTTTGATGAGATAGGCCTCAGAGTCAGACCTTAATGGCAATCTCTGCTTTTGTTGGCTTGGTACAACATTATATTTATCATGAATGAAGCTGGACAGAGGACTGCAGCAAAAGAGACAGTGTAATTATCCCTTAGCAGCCAATCAGACTCCCTGTGTAGATCATAGCGTTCAATCAGTCTCCCTGCTGCGATTGGCTCGGCCAATAAAGATTCCTGTTGTGAGTTGTCTGGGAAACTGCAGTGCTAGGGTTGCAAATTTTAAGACATTTTCGATTCATTATTAACAATAACAATAATAAACTGTAAGTGGTTAACAACTTGAAGCTCAAAAAATACAAAACACACTTTTTCCTTCAATCAAAGCTTTATCTATACAGAGTTAGATTTTTGACTGACCAACCGTTCTAATGCAAACTTGAAAATGTCAACATCGGAGAAAAATACCCCTACTGTGAAAACAGCCACCAAAGTATGTGCATGTAGCCTGTTGTTTAAAAATAAATTAAATAAACAGAAATGTGAGTATTGGTATTTTCCTCTTAACATATTTTAAGTTCAAAGTAAAGTCCTGCCTTTCAGGTAAAAGAGAAAATCACCTTTTAGATACAGACATCTCTGACAGTCAGTTCGAGAACACGCATGCACGTTAGCTGAACCAGCCTGGAAATAGTATTTTTATAGCGTGACCTGAGCTAAAAAGCACAATTTACTATACCATTGTTTTCAGATTTTACTGCTGATTTGAACTACACTGGCAGCTAAAAGTTTGGAATAATGTACAGATTTTGCTGTTTCGGAAGGAAATTGGTATTTTAATTTACCATAGTGTCATTCAACTGATCACAAAGCATAGTCAGGACATTACTGATGTAAAAAACAGCACCATCACTATTTGAAAAAAGTAATTTTTGATCAAATCTAGACAGGCCCCATTTCCAGCAGCCATCACTCCAACACCTTATCCTTGAGTTGGAAAAGAGTGTTATGGATCTTAACCCCATTGAGATTTTGTGGGATCAGCTTGACTGTAAGGTGCGTGAGAAGTGCCCGACAACACAGCCACATCTATGGCAAGTGCTACAGGAAGTGTAGGGTGAAATGTCACCTGAGTATCTGGACAAACTGACAGCTACAATGCCAAGAATCTGCAAAGCTGTCATTCTGCACATGGAGGATATTTTTATGAGAACACTTTGAAGTAGTTTAAGAAATTTATTTCAAATTGTATTAGTAATTTTTCACATTATTAATGTCCTGACTATACATTGTGATCAGTTGAATGCCACTTTGGTGAATAAAAGTACAAATTTCTTTCCATAAGAGCAAAATCTATACATTATTCCAAACTTTTGGCCGCCAGTGTATGTTTTTGATCATAATCTTGACCAACCGTTTTGGAGATTTCAGTCTTTCCCCATTCAAGTAGATAGGAGCTGTACTTTTATGCCACTTGTTTACACTGAAAATAGCTGCCAACCTGCCCGGAAGTGTTCCAAAGATGACCACCAAGTGGACTGACTTGCCTTGAAACGGTTCATGTATTACTGTTAATAATAACTTGTATAGAAGATACAGATTCAAGTTCATTAAAACTTTATGTTGTAAATCATGGGACATTTTAGAACTTATTTTTTTTTTTATTTTAAATTAAGTGAAATAGAGTACAATTAATAATAACATACCTCTACACGGTTGATGGTGAGATTTCAGGTGAACGTACCTGCATGGTGTCCTGGCAAGAACTGATGTGATTTTCTGTGTGGATGACATGGGGAGACCGGTGGATCAACAATGCTTATTGTCATTTTGTACCTTAACACACTCTCACAGTTTATGCTGTAAACCTAATGTTTTTCTATAGAGAAACACTCCATCTTTACAAGCAAGGAAGTGAAGGATGTGCATCTGTGTAGTAATGTGATGTTTGACACTGAAGCTTCAAAGCTTGTGTTGAAAAAAACGACACATTTCACATTGAAGCACTGTATCGGAGCTTGATTCATTTTGGGAAGAACCACATGATCTGTGTCATCCGAAGCTTCATTGGGGTGAAAACCATGTGACTGCATTGGTATGTGGTTCAAAAGAAGTGCAAATCCCAGTACAAGTTTGAACCCAATACAGTCACATAAGCACATTTCACTCCCCTGTTAATAAAATGTTACTGCCCAGCCAACAAGCATATTTATTTTCCAATCTAAACATTAATTATCAGTTACTAATTAACTATTATACATTTTCTTATTTTATTTTTAACATAAGGCAGTAACTTCTTAACTCTTATATGGAGCCCTTGAAGCTTGAGCCTTCACTTGGTTATTAGTCATTTATTTATTTATAAACACTTTAGTGAACAAAACTCTAAAACGACATAGCATTGATTATTAATTTTGTTGCTTCAAAATTTTGTCAGCCCCAGTAGCTTTCTAGGTTCACTTCATTTTTTTTGACCACCATGATGACAGTAATTTGAACCGTTTACAGAAGCTTCGAGTAATGAACCCATTTTCAATACATTTGTATTGAAAGCCTCGTTGCTTGATAAAGCTTCACTTTCCCATCACTACATCTGTGTTTTTTATTCTGTGTTGCTGACAGGGCATGACATGCAGCGCACATCTGGCAGTGCACCCTCTAGTGGTGGATGGCTGTATAGACAGTCTTTTCTCTATTACATTTTTGCTGGGTCAGTCTAATCTATTAAGGACACACTAATCTGTCCTAGTTGATGTTGCATTGAAATGTCAGTCGTATAATAACTTATTCATAATTACTGCTTTTTGTAATGTTATACTGAATATATCAGTAGACATGTCAGGTTTTCAAAGCCATGGTTAAATTCAGCACAAAACATGACTCCTGACACACTTTTATAAAACAGTTCTAAAAACAAATTTTCTAGTAAGTAGCTTGAATTTCAAGCAGAGTATAGGAATTTATTTTGTCTATTTTTGATCTGCTAACAAATATATATTTCCAAATGAAGCTAAAGCCCCAACTGTGCAGCGACTTTATCGCTTGATGTCACTAGTCTCTGTACTGTGAATTAGCTAGTGGGTGTTCCTACTGCTGTCGCTCAAACGTTATTGGTGGACTACATGTCTGGCCATATCTTTTGAAAATATGATCACAGATGAGGCATTTTGCTAGTAAAACTACAATTTAATTTTAATTTAACAAGGAATCTGTTTTCTTGTCCCTAAAAATGCACATTCTGCATGTGTTTTTATATGAACTGCATCAGTGCTCACTGCATCATAACATTAATAAGACGAACGAACTATCAATGTACGAATCAAACTCATTCAGACTGCCGACAATTTCTTTTACACGCACCATTTTTATTATATTCATGTATGTGGGTATAGACGAAGCATATAGAACAGTGAAATCGCTCACAGAAACGTTCTTCTCTGTCTTGTCTGCACTCGACTCCGTTACCACAAAGGAGATGGGTGACGTGATGAGCTCCACTGACACAGTCTTCACTCCTATTGTTTCTTGCTTCCAAAAGTCGCTCCTCATTTGCATCAAGTTAAACTTTTCTCAACTTTGTCGTGTCGCTTACCATGGCCACATCTAGTCACCAGAGGTCACTGTCGCTTGTGTCACTGGAAGTCAGCAGCTCTCATTAACAATGAATGAGATGAGGTCACTTTGTCACTGGAATTTGCTGCATGTGTGTACGAGGCTTAAAACAGGATCAATTGTTGTGTTGCCAATATAAGTACAGACTGACTGCTTGTCTTGTCTGAAGTCTCAGTAGTGTTATGCTACATATCAGCACTCTGTTACATGCTACATGTCCAACATTTGGTTAAACCATTCCTGCATTTCCTACACAAGCTGTAAAAATGAGATATGTAGGGGTAGCTGTTGCTCCCATGCTTCTTTCATGACTCAAGGAGAATCTGGGGCTATCTACCAAGCAGCAAGGTGTGAATGAGCGAGATGCCTGAGGCACTTCCATGTACCCAGCAGAATGAATGAATTCATGGGATCCCAGTCACACTCATCTTATCTTTTCCAGCATCCTCTTGATAGTGGTACACAGATGTGTGCAGATGTTTATGCACACCTACTTACAAAGGTCAGCCATAAGTGGAACGCAGACAGAGTTCCTTGTGACTATCTACGCAGCATTTTGGGCAACACTGACTTGATCTTATGAGTTCAGCAAATTATGCTGCCTCCATAGAAACCGTATTTAGGCTAACAAGTGGGGCAAGGTTACATTATTTTTTGTCTGTTTGATGTGGGGAACAGTGTTCAGGTGCAAATTACAGGTTATGATGTAAATTCAGTAAGTATTTCAGTACTTTTTAACTATAAACCATCACTTCCGGTAAGCTTCTCAAGAGCGCTAAGTTCACGTGGTCCTCGTGTGACTTATTTGCATTGGCATGTTACGGACGTAATCTCACATTCTTCTCTCTGTTGAGACATCCAGGATAAGCAAACAAACACACCATTGTGAGTAAAGAAACAGATACTGAACAAATACAGATCTAAACCAAAACCAACAAAGCTTCTGTACAGAGTTCCTCCTACTCAGTTGTAAACAGCGCTGCTCATCCGGGTGTGCCGCACATGCGTCAGTTCTCGTGTGTCTTACATGCCAACGCGATTATGTCACACCCACATACCGCTGCTGACCGGAAGAGATGATTTAGAATTAAAAAGTACTTTTTGTGTATTGATCTTTTTTTCCGCACCAAGTGATCGTGTCACTTTAGAAGACATTAATTTAACCGCTGGTGCCGTATGAATGACGTTTATGCGTCTTTATGGAGCTTCAAAAGCAGTGGCGAATTCTCAGGGCCAGCAAAGTCTTCTCTGCTGGCCTAACATGCCAAATAGATACATATTTTTCATCCGCATGAGTCTGAGCTCCATCCCGTTAGGCCTTCAGAATTTCCACAGAATCCCTCAACAGTGCAAATGAATAGGCATCTAAAGTCAGATTCATCAGCCAATCAGATTCATTTATTTGTTCTTGGTGGGTGTGATCTTAAGGATATGTCCCAGTCAAGGCCTTCTAGCTCGCCTTGAGTGACACAATCATGCTTTAAGTGATGTACGTAATTTGAAAGCGAAGAGAGCGAGATCTAGCTGACGAGTCGGCTGTCATCACTGCTGGTATTGTCATTGAGATAGAGATCCTTATGGATTTAAAAACCTAAGATTTTCTGCATGACCGTGTGATTGCTTAATTTATTCAACAGGAAAAGAAGACTGCTTTTCACTTCAAGTAAATTGTTAAGTGTTTTTTGCATTGTTATAGCATCATCAGGAGTTTTCTAAGTGTAAATTAGGCTGCTGAAGCATTCAGTGTCTGATCAAGTTTTGAAAAGTAGTGCTGCATTCCATTCAACTCGGAAAGTCGGATTTTACAACTTCCTACTTGGAAAAGTGCAATGGAATGCATCTTGAAGTCAGAATTACAACTTCTAGACTCGTGCAGAAATTCTCAACTCCGATTTTGCCGAGATGCAGGGGCATGATGTCACACAAACATGTCGACACTCAGGGAGATATACAAAGTAAGTGATAAACATTCACTTTATTAAGTAATATCGATAAATGAGTTTGTTTCCACATTACATCATATTAAAGCTTGTTTAACAAACGCCTGCAGAAGCAGGTGTATAAAACATTATAATCTCTTTTGATAATCGTACACCTGAAGCACAAATGCTAGCGCTACAGCATTGTTTATCAGTTGGGTTGCTAGGAGACATCTCTAATGAGAGTCAAACACCTGCTAAGCTAACGGGAGCATTGCAGTTCCGAATATCGGGGAATGGAATGCATTTATGGTCGGAAATATCAAGTAGGAATATCCCACATCCAACTTGTATGGAATGCAGCATAACCATGTACCCTGACGAAACTAAATTTATTGCAAGCGACGTTTAAATCACAAATATTATTAGTTAGATTTTTCCAGGTATTATAGACCTCCTTGGTAGATCCATATAAAAATTATGTCTGTTCGGGAGACGTTCATTTCACAAACAGTCATGCTACAGTTAAAATTAGGCTTGCTTGCGCATTAAGTGTCATTTCAAGTTCTGGCTTTCATGCGTGGACGTGTTTTTAAAATGTCAATTGGTATTATTAGATAGCTGCGACATAATGTATGATGCCCAAAGGCATAGGGTGTCTTATTCATTGTGAAACTGTGTTTTCTTAATGGCATGAATCACACTGAAGGCCTAGAATTAAAATGCACGGCTCACCACTGTTCAAAAGTCAGATCACCATCCACTTGCATTTTAAGGACCTACTGAGCTAAGATATTTTTCTTTAAATGTGTTCTGCTGAAGAAAGAAAGTCATACACACCTGGGAAATCATGAGGGTGAGTAAATGATGAGAGATTTTTCATTTTTGGGTGAACTAACCCTTTAAGTTCTTGCTCTAGCACAGAGCGCCACAACTGCAGTTCCAACTTTGGCCGCTGGGAGGTGCAGTTTAGACATTCGGAAAGCATACAGTGATTTTAGCAGACAAAACATTCAAACTCCTGTCAAGAATAACAGGGGAGGGGGAAGGGGATCTGGAGACAATGCACCAGACTTAAACCTGTGTCCCTATGGGAGCACTATTGCCTTAATAAGTCATGAGCATATGCACTACCGCTGCTTTACGACTCTGACCGGTAAGTCTTTGGATTACAAAATGTTCTTTGGAGTGAGTGAGAGAGAGAAAGGACCAGCAGGCTCATTGTTCCAATTCGTATCCACATATCTGTCACTGAGAAAAAAGGGTCGCCCGCATTTTGTTGTAATTTTACCCAACCAGTATCTGCATTCATTTGAAGTGTCACAAGTGAAATTTTACACCAACTCTCTCAGATCCACTGATTTTCTTTCTTTCTTTTTTTCTTTTTTTGTACTGTATATGCTTACAAAGTGATGGAAAAAAGGGAAAAAAATACTTTTTCTTAGTGATGCAGTTTGCTACTTTGAGAAAAAGGGTATGGCTGCGATTGTAGAGATAACAAACAGTAGTAGTGTAGCTGGATACTACACATACTGTATACATTCACTCCTTTAAAAACTGAATGCGAACAAGCAATCATTAAAAAGCAATGAGCACACCAGGATAGTGTTCTCTGAGTCTGACAATAGAGAAGCATTCCCTTTCACCCAGTGTAACTGACTATGGAAGGCTCAATGTGTTAGAAATACAGTACCATATGTTTTATGATCAGCAGAAACCAAATCTTCTCCATGTTAACTCTGAAAAAAAAAAAAAAAAAAAAAAAAAACATCAAGGACATAGTTGCTATGATGTCTATCTGACGACATTTTCAGTGTTCTTATTTAACCCGCAAACCACCATTTTCTCCAGGCCTACACACAAATCATAATTCATTGTTACTTATAAATATGTCAGCCCATAATGGATCTGAAGAATAAATGGCTACAGAGAAACCATTAAAGTGATGAACTGCAGAAGAGGCGTCTCATCCACAATCATTAACCTGGCCCTACTCTGTAACAAATTTCATTCCTCATCATCACAAGTACTCGAAAATCCTTGTTTTGAAACCATTATGAATTTTCTACCACATAATCACATCACAAACACTGGGTCTGATTCACTGATAATTGCATGGATTTTGCATACTTACACACGTCGCGGCCTCTTTCGGCATATCGCGGCACTGTTTTGCAGCCCGTTTGGCCCCGTTTCACAGCCGGCCTACCGGGAAAAGTCCCGGTTCTCCCCATGGCCAGTCCGCCCTTGATTTGAGTTTAGATTTAATCTAAACAAAGGAGGGTTAAAAATCCAAAAATTACCATTTGATAAGCATTTATAAAAAAAATTACAATTTTTAAATTTTTTTTTTTTATTTCTTTTTTTTTTTTCAATTTTATTAATACATAGTCTGGACTCTATAGCTTTATGACAATCAAATGAAAGAAACCATTTTTATGATACAGAACAAGAGTAACTAAGTCAAATTGAACTGGATCAGCAATCATCTTCACATGATAAAGTTATCAGAAACATGATCACAGGGAAAATTTACATGTTGCTTACGATAGTTCATGTACGCTGAAACCAACCCTATTCTACCAAATTACTGACAAGTGGCATCCCCAAGCAGACAATTTTGCATCAATTCAACTGTGAGCAAGAGGCCTCATATTCAAACTCTCCATAGGCCCCGCCTTTGCTTGGGACGGCCCTACTAGGAAGTAATTTTGTTTTCATAAATATTGGCGAGTGTGATTCGGAGGGTGCATTTTCAGTCTAAAATTATATTTTGACACTAGGGTTAGGGTTGGGGTTTGGGGTATAGAGCACTTCCAACACTTTCAGCTTCACTGGAGGGCGGATATTCAAATTTCAAATTTCAGACCGATTTCAGTAGCAGAACTTTTGACCTAGTGTTGCCAAAGTCACAGTGCAAAAGTATGCTCTGCATAAATTACTTACAGGGGAGAAGATTTGCTGTATGAGATTAGATGTATACAGCACATATAAACAGAGGCGACAAATGTGAATTCTGTCCACTGAAATTGTCCTGCTTTCTGCCTCTGCATTTGCTGCCTAAGTATTACATTTAAATACATTAACCCTTCATCACGCAGACACCCGGAACCCCTCCTCCAAACACACGTGCACGCACACACACTCTCTCTCTCAGGGGGTATTTGATTGCTCGTTAAATCAGCATGATAAACGGTCTCCAGCCAAGAGTTATTTTTGCATGGAGTAAGCAACCTTGAACACCTCATTAATGGAGGATTCTGCTTTAAATGTATTATTTTACTCAATTAGTGCTTCTCTGACATCTTCCAATCTGCCTGAAGGATTCATGGGTTTGTTTCATTGTTTCGATTTTCGTGACTGACTAGAAGAAAAAAAAGTATTTCTTTGAAGTTACTTTCTTTAAAGAACAACTGTTCTTGAAGACACATTCAATAAATGCTTGTCTTAAATTTCTTTTCCACAGATGAATAGTAATGAATCATCTGTTTATATTGAAAAAGGAGCAGAGGGGCTTGGTGCTTTTGGCTTTTGAAAGCTTCAAAGCTCAGTGTCAGCAAAACCCAAGTGAAACACAGAAAGCTACAATGCTTTCTTCTCTTATGTTCTATAATATCCCACAGGTAAGCAGCTGCTTTAGAGTCAATTAAAGTCCCCTAAACCATCTCTGCTAAAATATTCAGAAACAAACTTGTTTCTATACAGTACAGAGTTTAAGGCAATTGTGTTGTGTGAAATTTGCACATCGGGTTATTGTTATCTGTGTGGATTTTGGATGGTGTCTGTTTTCTAACTGCAAAGATCCTCATAGAATAGTCAGAAAAGTGAGTGTAACATGAAGATCGAGGTTTACCTCAGTAAATCCTTGGAGCATAATTATCTCCCAGGCCAGTGAGAGATGCTGTAAAAACAGGACAAGACAGCTACAATATAAACAGATAGACAGAGATGCTGAAAGAAATACTTTATGCTCACACATGCAAAGGCATGCAAGCACATTAGCACATTTAGACAAAACATACAGATACAAGAGAGTTCATCTACCCCTATGATAGGCTTTACTTTAAAAACAATAGTTTCTGACGTTACGATGCCTCCAGTATGAAACTAATACAAGCTTTCATATTGCGAGAAACCAATCACAGTTGTTCTGACATTGCACAACAGTTCAGTTCAGTTCAGCTTTAGAAGATTCCGAATAGTCTTTTATTTAAAAAAAAACGTATGTTATCGAACTGAATAATTATCCATTAGTTATTTTTATTTTTTAACTAGCAGTGTTCCAAGAATGCTGATATTCAGTACAACAGTTTGACTCCGTGTGTCTGTGTTCACTACATACTGTAGTTTGAATAAAAATCAAACTAAAATCTAAAAAAATCTAAATAAAAAAAAAACAAAACAAAACAAACAAACAAAAAAAATTACCCCATAAAGAAATCTAAAATATGGTCATACACGAACATATAATTCATATATGTGGGTATATATGTACATATTACATTTTTGTATGTATATTTATTTTAAAATATATTTTCAAACTACACACATCAAGCAGGAAATTTTGTTTTTTCACTTATTCAATGTAATATATTTATCCATAAATGTGATATATAGGACTTCAAACAGAAATATGTGTCGTATACAGTATGAATGTGTATTTGTGAAAATATGTTATATACATTTAGTAAAATTTAATTTGTCTTAAAATGTGATTACAATATAAATAAACTGCTTTCAAATTTTCACAGACAGGTATGTCTATATTGGAAACTGATTTACAAGCATAACTTTACTTCCTACAAAACCCCTATATGGAACAACAGATATACAATATAGTGCACTGTAACAAATACAAAAAATAGTGGTTTGATAAAACCACTTTGACCTTATGGATGCCAGTGGCAATGTTCTTTTATTTGATCAAAATATATGGGAATGTATTCACCAGTAAACTCATTGAAAACAAAGTATCTAAAATATCAGTTACACCAAAAGCAAAAGACATTAATTTTTAGATTATGAATGACATTTACCCTTCTGCAGATTTTTTACTGTTACGTTTTAATTTTGGGCAAAACAAATTTTCTTTCTGTACTAATGGCATTAAAACAACAGAACATATCTTTTTTCATGTCCAAATGTTCAGGTTTTTATGAAGAATATTTTGGAGTGGATTAAGACTTATGTGGAGATGCCTGGAATTATCATGGGACAATAAGTTTATTTTAAATTTAATTTTTATCCTAATTCTTTATACACAAAAACTAAATTTATGAAGACCCAAGCTGTTTTCAATATCTTTTGAAGGAAGTACACTTGTGCTTTAGTTCATTGTGAATTATGAAGAATATGAATGCCATTAAATTATTTAATTAATTAGAAATCCTTGGAATGACCTAACTTTGGTTTACAAAAAGAATGTTTTTTATTTAACTTTTTTCTCCTTTTTTTCACTCTTTTTTTTTCTTCTTCTTTCTTCTTCTTTTTTTTCTCATTTTTTATGTCTGCTCTGCTAAGTTGAAATGTTTGTCTTAATGTTGTGGTGCCTTTGTTGTATATTTGAAAGTTAAAAAAAAAAAGGTAAACAGGCATTTTTGTAGTAGTTTGAAATATACTGTATGTTGCATATATGTTCAAGTGTGACATCTGTTATATCAGTGAAAACCATACACGAACATTTATATGTGTTTTACCTTATTTTAGATCCAGTATCTGTATGGGCATTCATAAAAACTTATCACTTGCAAAAGGAACAAATTTATTATGACCACAAGATGGTGTTGTTTCCCTACGGTGAAACTTGGAGACTAATTTTCTTGGTCTTGGATAAAAACTTCCACAGATGCCAAAAATGAGTGGTTATCTGGGTCACTGGCTAGGGAATCCCCTGTTCTGTGACCATTATTTTTCTCTCCAATTTGAAAAGATTAAGATTTAATTTTCCATGTCATAATGCATCAGGCAATCCCTTTTTGTTCATGTCTGAATCATAAAATATTCAGTAACTGTGTCTAGAATGGTACCCCAGTGTACATTTGGTGGAGAACTGTGAAGACAGGACCAACTATATTGCTAATTAAGTAAATAGTCATTAAGAAGACAATTGTATCCAAAGCGACTAACTGTACACTTATCCCAGGAACAGCCAACTCTATGTTGCCAGTGGGCTAGATGATGAAAAGCATATTAAATGGAACAAATGAAAGTCATCTTCTTTCTAGAGTGATTAAGGGAAACACTTATGTTAAAGGGTTAGTTTACCCAAAAATGTAAATTCTGTCATATTTACTCACCCTCATGTTGTTCCAAACCCATATGGCTTTCTTTTTTCCGTGGAACACAAAAGGAGATGTTTACTCAGAATGTTGGAGACTGACAGCCCCATTCACCATTTACTTTTCATTTTTCAGAAAAAAAGAAAATGTGCAAATGATAAACAATATTTATTTTGGGCTGAAGTGAAATGAATGGTGGCCAGAACTTTGAAGCTCCAAAAAGAACATAAAGACAGCGTAAAAGTAATCCATAAGACTCCGGTGGTTAATACAAATCTTCAGAAGCGATCCAATCAGTTTTGGGTGAGAACAGACCCAAATGTAACTCACTGTCCACTGTACATCTTGCCATTGCAGGTTCTAGGCACCATAATGATTTCAAGCTCAATTATACTTCCTGACACATGCGCAGAGCGCTAGATATCGTTAGGAAGTGTAATCAAACTTTAAATCATGATCGCCAAAGAGACTGCTGATGTAAAGATTTACAGTGAAAAATGAGTTACATTTTGGTCTCTTCTCATGTTAAACCGATTAGATCACTTCAGAAGACATTGATTAAACCACTTTTGTCGTATGGATTACTTTTATGCTGCCTTTTTGGAGCTTCAAAGTTTTGGTCACCATACACTTGCTACACCTACAGAGATGAAATATTCTTCTAAAATCTTAATTTGTGTTCCGCAGAAGAAAGAAAGTCATACGCATCTGGGATGGCATGAGGGTGAGTAAATGAGGAGAGAATTTTCAATTTGGGGTGAACTATTCCTTTAAAGAAACATCAGCTCTTACCAAGCGACATTATACTGTTATGTCTTAAAAATTTTAACCCTCCATTACTGTTTGGGTCATTTTTGAAATTTGACTTTTCTTTTTCAAATTAAAAATGGTTTCCTTCATTGGAGCAGTACAAGGCTTTTCCACCACTTTGCCATCTAAACACACACACACACACACGCACACACACAGACAAACTGGACTTGATTTGATGAGTCTAAGTGGTCACAAAAAAACTGTGACATTTTTACTGTCCATAGGAAATTAATGGATGAGATTAAAACGCAGAGCTCCCCCTCGACCCCCCCCCCCCCCCCCCCCATACACAATGTAGAACACACACACACACATATAGATGAAACACCGAGTCTGACCCCACATTGCTTTTCATGTCACTGATTAGAATGTTTAAGTTTGCTATTGCAAAGTCTTCTGTTTGTACACAAATGATATTATCACTGTTCATTGCTGTTCATATCTGTTCATTGCTGTTTGTTTTAATTACATTTGTATTTATTTACTCTTATTATAATTTGATGTTTGATGTCTGATATAAATAATAGGAAACAAAATGCATTATGTCTTCTCTTCATAATACCTAAGGTTTGACTGTAAGCGTAATGTAGCATAGTTGCAACAACTGACACTTCAAAACAAGTGGTTTAAAAAAAGAAACCTGAACTTTGACAAATAATAGTCTTTGATTATGTCTAAGTATATATACAAATTCATAACTTGTGATATACATCTCAAAAATAGATTTGTTTCAACAGAATTACAGAGAGAAGGACCATCTAAATCAATGGTTAACTGATGCCATCTACTGACTGTAAGTGTTATTTCATGTCATGTCATGAATTTTCTTTTTCACCAGATGGCAGCAAATGTCCCAAAAGCCTGACACGATCTGATATTTTCGTAATTTCTCAGATTAATGAAGTTTATGTTTTTACAGAAGTGAAATCAATATAAAATGTGTTTGTTTTATTTTTTTATAATTTGTTATTTTATTTTTTATTTATACAAATTAATTCTAAATACCATTGAATTTGAGATAAAACGTTTAATATCCTGAATATTAAACAATTACACTTACAGTCAAACCTTAGGTATTATGAAGAGAAGACATAATGCATTTTGTTTCCTATTATTTATTTCAGACATCAAACATCAAATTATAATAAGAGTAAATAAATTAATTTCCTTTAAAAAAAAAAGAAATTCAATGTGTGATTACCATATCCGGGTCAAATTTGACCCGGAACAGAAATGGTGTCGGCCTGTAATGAACAGTAACCAGGGGTTAAAAGAAGCATTGATGTCAGGGTGTGGTGTGTTGCTGGAGTGATTCTATAAAAATACAAATTATAAAACCTCATACTACATAATTTCAAACACTACGAAATCCTCAAAATGCACTTAAAGATAGTGGATACTGACAGCTTTTTTTATCTGAATGTTTCCAAGTGAGACAGCTTCATACTGAGCCACTGCTACCTGCCTCTCAGGCCTCCTCCAGTGTTGAGCAGTGGAGATCACTCCACTGAGATACTGAGAGCCAACCCTGCCTTTACCTCTGTTACAATGCCAGACCAGCCCACTGCTGTCTGCAAATCACAGTGGGATCTGTGCGGTCCTATATACAGATACAAGGGATTGTGCCAACTGCAGTCTACTGTACCCAGAAGCACTACGACATCACTTGGAATACTAAAAACCTACTTCAAAGATCTTCCATGTTCCAAGTTGTTTGAAAACCAAACACCACCTCCTTTAATAAATTTACCTGCCAAAAGGACCAGCAAAATGACCACAATAAATGATGAGTCAACCACAGTCACGGTGTCACATGACTAGAGCTCCACCCCAGCTGCCTAAGGCTCCTGCTAAGAGGCCAATGAAAAATTCATCTCTCACACATTCATAATTCATCAGCAGAGGCAGACAGCCATAGCCAGCCATTCAGGTAGTTGACCCTCCAGTGCGAATGTCCCAATACCCCTTGAACCACATAAGAGATAAGTGTAATTCTAAAGCATTATTCACAGGAGATTTTAGATTTTAGAAGAAATGCTCTCTGAAGGCAGAGCTACTGTTCTTATGGTGTTGATAGGAGAAATATGAGAAGTATAACTAAGTTTTAGGCCCCAACAAAGAAGGCCATTTTAAACCCACTGAGAAAGCAGTGGCAGCCTGTGCATTTTAAGTCTAGTCCTTCAGTGCGATTCATGCCATTAAGGAAACACCGTTTCACAATTAATAAGACACCATATGGACATTATACATTAAGTCGCAAACAACTAATAATACCAATTGACATTTTAAAAATGCGTCCACGCACAAAAGCCAAAACCAAGGAGGTCTAAAAACAGGAAAAAGCTATCTAATAATATTCGCGATTTAAATGTTGCTTGCAATAAATTTTGTTTCATAAGGTGCTGGGTACACGATTACTTTTCAAAATTTGAACCGACACTGAATGCTCCAGCCAGCCTAATTTACACTTAGAAATCTCCTGATGTTGCTATAACAATGCAAAAAGCACTTACAAATTTACTTGAAGTTAATTGCCCTGCTTTCTTGTTTAGTTCTCGGGTTTTTAAATCCATAAGGATCTCTTTTCAATGGCGATAGCGACAGTGGCAGCTGATGTCAGTTGGATCTCGCGCTCTCTTCGCTTTCAAATTATGTACATCACTTAAAGCGTGATTGCGTCACTCAGGGCCCTCTAGAGGGCATCAACTGGGACATATCCTAAAGATCACACCCACCAAGAACAAATAATTCAATCTGATTGGCTGATGAATCTGACTTTAGATACCTATTCATTTGCACTGTTGAGGGATTCTGTGGAAATTCTGAAGGCCTAACGGGATGGAGCTCAGACTCATGCGCTGCTTCAACTAACAAGCTCAGCTTCAGGCATGCGATGTGAAACAGCCGTCACGCTTTGCTTGTAAGCATCGAGAAATAAATTCTGATAGGATAAACTTTTGTTTTTTTGCTATTCATTTGTAGAAGAATTAGGATTGGAAAGCGATTGAAAATACATGGGCAAAAAGGTGAATGAGAATGAAAGGATGAAAAAATATTTATTTACTAGGCATGTTAGGCCAGCAGAGAAGACTTTGCTGGCCCTGAGAATTCGCCACTGAGAGAAAGAAGTAGAGAGCAGAGGTTGAGGGAAAGTTGAGCCTTCTTTTTCAAGAAAGCTGGAGAAGAAATCTACGAAACGTTGATGCAAAGCTTTTAAGTAACTGAATTCACATTTAAAGGATGGGAGCTCTGAATTGCAGTGAGCATTTTGAAACTTAATTGAAGTGTGTAATTTCAGCATTACTAGTGCCATCAAACGAAATGGCAAAAATAATGGCTGAGTTTGGATTTGCATACTACCATACTACTCATAATATTTCTATAGACACATATGGCAGAAGTAGTAAGAATAGTATGGGTAGGATGCCATTCTGAACTCAGCCAATTACTGTTTTCAAACAGGTGTCTCTGAACACTCCCCTGTTTGCCATTGGTCAGACCAGGGAGTCAGGAATTAGCTGGTTAGCAGGTCCCCATTAGAACCTGCTGGTAGATGCTTGAACCACCCTGTTGACAAAAAGCATGTTTAAAAAAAAAAAAAAGATTGAATGATGTTTTCATATTCGACACTTTTCACAAAGAGTAATATATATAATTGATATAGACTATTTTATATAAAAATTTATTTTGAAAATTTAGAGGATGCCATGCTTGTAATTTTAAAGAGAGAATTTACAGAGAGTATTTAAACACCAAAAAAATTACCCACTTCACCTTTAATAATAAAGACAACTGAACCTGAAATTAGAACACCAAAAGAGTTATCGTATCTAGCAAATAATTGTGTATTTTTTGAAAAAACACTTTTCTGATTTTGCTGTATCTGTCCAAAATTAATGTCTAAAACATGGGCGTCAGTTTGTTTTAGAAAGTGCACAGTTGGAGGAGGGGTGATGTCACAAAGTGGCGAAACTCATGAATATTAATTAGGTTATGTGCAGATGATGTCAAATAATCTTTTTTTTTTTTTTTTTTTTTGATAAATAGTCATTTTTGATGACAAATTCAAGCACTCTCACTAATATTTCATATAATTAATTAGAAAACTTGATCCGTACATCTTACACTGTCAATACTGGGTTTGTTAGTCAGTGGATAAATATATGCATCAGTACACTTTAGCCAGCCACACTTTAGCCACTGGTCTCATAGTAGAGTTTTCTCCACTAGAATAAGGAATTCTGGACCGTAGTATAACCTTTTAATTAAATAAAGAAGATTGCATCTGTACACAAGTACACTGATGTATATCATTTGCAGGGACACATCTGTTTGCATTTTGCTTTGCGATTTAACTGGAATGGAGTGTGAGCTGCTCAGCAGTGGAACGAGTAGAGCGCACATCGGGTTGCACGAGAGAACATCGCCGCCCGCTGTCACTCAATGCAACGAGTATTCATAATAACAAACTCCATCATGGGATCGCTACTTATTATAGCACACACGAACAAAACAGAAACTCCTGCTCAAGAACTGGAGGTGTTTCTGCTGCATAAGACACTAACTTGACGAAAGCTATTTCAGAAAGCGGTGGGGACAAAACTGGCAAAGGCAAAAAATGTTAGGGACGTGTCTCACCTGTCCCACCCATAAATTAGGCCTATGGCCTAAAACATCCATTTGTGCGGGCGTAATCATTAGATAGAGATAGTTTGCGTTCCCATGTGTCTCTGTGCTCTATGTCTCCAGGAAGACAACTGTGAATGTTTTGTGCATACATCTTGGGATAATTAGCATCGTTGACATTGTTCCCACCTGCCGTGATAATCTGACTATGAGGGACTTATCAGAGTGAGTGTTTACAGAGTGTGCCTACAGACCGGGTGTATGCTAGATTGCCTCTATTCCTCTCCTCTCCCCTATTGTCCACCCTGACGCCTGGCCACAAAGCCAGTCCTCATGTCCTTATTGTTCAAGAACAACTAGCCAAGACAGCCATCAGCAGGCACCGGGCAGATGGTCCTATTCACTATAGCTCTCACAATGCCAATATTGCAGCCTAACAGCACAGGCCTGTGTCTCAACACTGACTGGGCCACTCATGTTCACAACTAAACACTGATTCAATGAAAAAAAGAGAAGACATAAACTGCTGCCATGTATCAACCATGTATGTTTATAAGAGTGATTGATGAGTCTCCACCAGGGAGTGGTTAAAAATGGAGATGTTGCCATATAAGCACTCTAGCACAAACTAATTGGATGTGGGAAGGTATTTATTTAGGTCTTTAGCTAAATATGAACAGTTACCTAAGTACTTACATACAGTGGTGTCAAAACAAGAATTTGAACACATAAGCCACACCTACAATGTATGAAAATGATCCATTATTTCCATAATATTTCAATTAACAAAATATCAAACCAAGTAGCATTTTGTGGCATGGGGGCGTGGTCATGTGTCGGTCTGCGGTAGAGAGAGAGAGCGGTAAGGCTCGTCTTCTGGTTCATAATTATCTCTAACACCTGTCTCTCATTATAGTGATGGCGGAGGGAGACTTGAAAAGGCACGCCAGAGCATCAGAGAGGGGGAGAGAGTGACCAGAAAGCACAACAGCCCTGAACCAAGAGAGTGGTTGTTAGAGATAATTATGAACCGGGTGATGAGCCTTACCGCTCTCTCTCTCCCGCAGACCGACACATGACCATGCCCCCATGCCACACATTTATTTTAAAGACAACATGAAACACACTTTTTAAGCAAACCATTTTACAAAAAGAGGTTTGAGGTTTAAAATGTTAAAATAATAAATATATTGTTCAAATTTAAGATTAACACTTTAATATTTTGTTTTCTATGCAATGACATCTAGATATTTTAAGTGTCACTTAAGTGTCCAAATACTTTTTTTGGCACTGTTCTATTGTCATATGTTTTATTGTATAATTACAGGTCAACTCTGCAGTTTCGATAATTTTGTCTTGTATCATGAATAAAATGGTGTGATACTAGAACTGATAATAGAAAGGGACTAAGCAACGAGGTGAGAGAGAACGAGAGATGAAGGACCTGGACTCCATGCAACTGGCGTCCATGCTTTTGTAGTCCATGTAACACTATTGTGGTAAAACTTTGATGAAGAAATGCTTTCATTATTTCAGTTCGGCACCTGCTCTAATTAATTACACACTCCATCAAATCAGGGCCATTGAATTCAGTATGTTAAATATGTTTTGTGTGAAGTCGACACAGTCAGTTGACCATCAAAGCATTTCATATGTCTATCAGTCTAGACTCTAATCTAGTTGTATTAGAGCTCACTTATGCAAAATGAAATAAACATCCTTATAGAATTCAAGCTGGTTCATTGTAATTTATCTTCTGTGTGGCAGGGAGAATGCAGTGTTTCCTGAGCAACAGTGCAGAAGATTTAACATATGTCTTTACAAGACCAACATTTAATACACATGACCGGTTGACACAATAGCAACACTCCATCTAAAACTATTTTAAACACAATTTTCTAATTATTTTCTAATTAATATGCATGCAACTTTTATGAGCTCATATTAATCAAGAGACTACAAGGAATATTAGCACTTGAAAAAAATGACAAGAAATAATTTTGGGATGTTGACATATCTTGCAGTGTGAGATGCTATACTCAATCTAAAGCCATTTTAAACAGCATTTTTTATTATTTCCTAATTAATATGCATGCAGCTTTTATAAGCCATAATTGAGAAACTTCATGGAATAGTTTTACTTTAAAAATGGATGTCACATTGCTGAACCATTTAAAATGAACAAGTGAAGGCAAATAAGGTGATTAAAAATGGTAATCTTGACCCAAGATATATACTTTTCCTTATACAGTACATTCATTTAAATCTTGACCTAAAATGTAGATGTTGATTTAAAAAAAAAAGAAAAGAAAAATAAAAAGCCATGAATATGTTTGCGTCAGCTACCCAAATACAGACAATTTACAATTGGGGCATACTGTAAAAGTGTTGTGCAAAAGATAAACAGGTTAAAGTAGCAGTTTATTTACTTCAGTGCAAAACGTAGTTAGTAAGCGAGCAAGGAAGGAAGGAAGGAAAGAAGATAGACAGAAAGAAAGTGCAAAGACAATGCCCACAATCTTGCCATGTTGATGCACCTATTGTGTCTTGACTGATTAGATATTTTGTTATTTTGTGACTCACTATTTGCTTCTCAAAATACAAGCTAATTGAGTATTGGCAAGTGGAAGCCGACATGTCTCATGAGAGTTGGTGTGGAATGTGGTTACTGTTTCTCTGGTATTCAAGTCCCTTGGAGAAAAATTACATCAAGGAGAGGTGGAGGGCAATTCAGGATGGGGGTGTTCAGAACCCTAAATTAGGCTTTTATAAATGCACAGCATGTCTCTCATGAAGCAAATTCTAAATACATGCAGGAATGAGGGGTAACAAAACAACATTTTTTTGGATGAACTGCAATGAACAGAGCAGGCCTCCTTGTGACAAAAGCTTAAAGAGCGGTGGTGATAAGAGATGAATCAACAGTGATTGTTACTGCTACTTAGATCATGCTGAAGGATTGTGCAAGTATGAAGGAGGTGAGGAGTGGGGTGCATATGGTGGGGTGGGGGGGTGAGTCAGCTGCTGTTTTAAGTGGCGGAATCCTCAAAAAGGAGAACACTCCAGGAGAGTGGCATGCAGCGGTGAGGAAAAGCACCTGCCATCTCTCTGTCTGCGTGCCTCTCAACCCCTCCCCTCTACATTCATGATGTCTTGACTGAAATAAATTTTAGCTCTGTGGAGGGAGCACCAGGGAGCCTAAACATATTTTACGGATGGTGTGTGATGTCATGTTTGTGCTAATTGAAATGTAAAAGATGAATAAAAAACATGACAAAAATGAAATTGTATTAATTACAAGACACACTGCAGCAGGGAAGTTTTTATTACATAAGTTACTGTTGCATCCATGTCAGAAATAAAAAAGAATATGACACAGCAAGATTTTTAGAATATGAACGTGACTACAAAATGTGGTCAAATGAGTCCACTAACCAGGCTTTATTCCTCACCAGCAGATGAGAGGCCTTTGAGCCCCAGCATTAGCTCTATGATAAGACACCACTCAGAGCAAATACTGTAACAGTGACATAGACCTGCCAATAGGCCATATTTCTTCAGCTCACCAAAGCAAGAAGACACACTCATACCAGAACGAGTAAACATTTGTCATGGGCCACTGTGGTTTGTAGTTTAGTATATCACAACTCAAGGTCTAATTTGAACCTTTGCTGCAATTACATTAATTATTGCCTTTGCTTGTAAGTATTCAACACTGCCTTGATCAGGGTCAGGTAGTTGACAATGTAAGCAGACTAGGCCAACACCTACTGCAGGTCAACTGTTTCATTGCTGTTTAACTGTTCATACTACTGTTTTTTTATTTTTATATATATGAACAGGTTCCCTCCAAACCAGAGTGGTAGCAGCAGCTCATCGCTGTGATGTGGATCAATAGAAACTGCAAAGACTGCATGGGAATCGAAAGAAAAATGCATGTTAAGTGTCTTATTTCACTGTCCACATACCTCCATTTATTTCCAGCAATGCTCATGCCACTCACACAGGCAGGAGGAGCTGATTCAGTTCCACCGTGCCAGTAATGTAAGGGATTTAAAATATAATACATATAATATACAGTATATATATATATATATATATATATATATATATATATATATATATATATATATATATGTGTGTGTGTGTGTGTGTGTGTGTGTGTGTGTGTGTGTGTGTGTGGGCGTGTGGGCATGTTTATGTGGTTTACGAGGACAATTTTTAGGTTACAAATTACAAGGGTATTATGCTATAAATGTGGTTTATGAGGACATTTCTAGTGTCCCCATAATTTAAATATCTTAAAAAACATACTAAACGATGTTTTTTTGAAAATGTAAAAATGCAGAAAGTTTTTTGTGAGGGTTGGGTTAGGGGTTAGAATCTATGGGTTGTACAGTATAAAAATCATTATGTCTATGGAAAGTCCTCATAATGATAGGTAGACGAACATGTGTGTGTGTGTGTGTGTGTGTATACAGGTGCTGGTCATATAATTAGAATATCATCAAAAAGTTGATTTATTTCACTAATTCCATTCAAAAAGTGAAACTTGTATATTATATTCATTCATTACACACAGACTGATATATTTCAAATGTTTATTTCTTTTAATTTTGATGATTATAACTGACAACTAAGGAAAATCCGAAATTCAGTATCTCAGAAAATTAGAATATTGTGAAAAGGTTCAATATTGAAGACACCTGGTGCCACACTCTAATCAGCTAATTAACTCAAAACACCTGCAAAGGCCTATAAATGGTCTCTCAGTCTAGTTCTGTACACTACACAATCATGGGGAAGACTGCTGACTTGACAGTTGTCCAAAAGACGACCATTGACACGTTGCACAAGGAGGGCAAGACACAAAAGGTCATTGCAAAAGAGGCTGGCTGTTCACAGAGCTCTGTGTCCAAGCACATTAATAGAGAGGTGAAGGGAAGGAAAAGATGTGGTAGAAAAAAGTGTACAAGCAATAGGGATAACCACACCCTGGAGAGGGTTGTGAAACAAAACCCATTCAAAAATGTGGGGGAGAACCACTACGCACAGACGTATGCAAGACATGGGTTTCAGCTGTCGCATTCCTTGTGTCAAGCCACTCTTGAACAACAGACAGCGTCTGAAGCGTCTCACCTGGGCTAAAGACAAAAAAGACTGGACTGCTGCTGAGTGGTCCAAAGTTATGTTCTCTGATGAAAGTAAATTTTGCATTTCCTTTGGAAATCAGGGTCCCAGAGTCTGGAGGAAGAGAGGAGAGGCACACAATCCACGTTGCTTGAGGTCCAGTGTAAAGTTTCCACAGTCAGTGATGGTTTGGGGTGCCATGTCATCTGCTGGTGTTGGTCCACTGTGTTTTCTGAGGTCCAAGGTCAACGCAGCCGTATACCAGGAAGTTTTGGAGCACTTCATGCTTCCTGCTGCTGACCAACTTTATGGAGATGCAGATTTCATTTTCCAACAGGACTTGGCACCTGCACACAGTGCCAAAGCAACCAGTATCTGGTTTAAGGACCATGGTATCCCTGTTCTTAATTGGCCAGCAAACTCGCCTGACCTTAACCCCTTAGAAAATCTATGGGGTGTTGTGAAGAGGAAGATGTGATATGCCAGACCCAACAATGCAGAAGAGCTGAAGGCCACTATCAGAGCAACCTGGGCTCTCATAACACCTGAGCAGTGCCACAGACTGATCGACTCCATGCCACGCCGCATTGCTGCAGTAATTCAGGCAAAAGGAGCCCCAACTAAGTATTGAGTGCTGTACATGTTCATACTTTTCAGTTGGCCAAGATTTCTAAAAATCTTTCTTTGTATTGGTCTTAAGTAATATTCTAATTTTCTTAGATACTGAATTTGGGATTTTCCTTAGTCGTCAGTTATAATCATCAAAATTAAAATAAATAAACATTTGAAATATATCAGTCTGTGTGTAATGAATGAATATAATATACAAGTTTCACTTTTTGAATAGAATTAGTGAAATAAATCAACTTTTTGATGATATTCTAATTATATGACCAGCGTGTGTGTGTGTACACACATTGCATTTTTTCCCCCTCTTGCATAGGTGGTAAAGATTGTAAGACCTGGTTTTGATGATGCTTTTTTGATTAGATGTATACAATTTTTACGGCTTTTAGCATGCACCTTCTATTCTGCACTTAAGAGCCACCCTTCCTTATAATTTCTCTCTTTGAATTTCGATCTCATGTCATCCTGAAGGCAGTTATGCCGATTCGTGTGGGTTTGCAATCCACATTTCTTTTTTACTGTTGACAGTTTTTAAATTGTTTCAATTATGAAATAGCCAACTTAATAAAGGTGGTTTTAAGTAAGATTTGAAGAGTGCCTTGGAACCTACTTCTTGATGTTTAAAAAAAATAAAATAAAATAAAATGTCTCTACCAATATATCTTTTCAAAATTTTGAGCAGACAGAAGTCTCTCTTTTGTTACTTCAATCTCATGTTGTTTTCTTGTTTCATAGTCCTCATTATCTTATCATTATCACAGATATGTTCCAGTCTTGTGAGCTGACTAATTGGCAAGCTTTTCAAAGAGGCACGAGGTGGACTGACAAAAATCTCCACAAACAGTAAATTCAGCTCAGAGAAGGCCAATGGATAGTAGCACAATTTAATCCCATTCTTACTGAACTCACCCCTCAAAGGGGGCCCTGAAAAGTCCATGTGGAAACATGGACATTGGCCTGGAAAATCTATGGAAATGTACCTGGAAAAGCCTTGTGTGGCGATAAAGTGTCACATCTAAACATTTGTTTTACAGTGAGTAACTATCACATGAATCTCAATCTCAATAATCTTTTTATACTATAAGCTTTGATAGGTCAGTCGTGGTCAAATGATTTCTTCAGACTGGATATTTTACAACACTGGCATTAAAATTTGCGGTAATGGTCATACATTGAAAGCAGCATTGTAGGCTGTATACTAACACTTTTACACAGATAAAAATGTTGAGACCAATATCTCTTCATCCAGTCATTCCGTCCTTCTGTGAAGCGCAGATATGAATGTGTTTGTTGGGCAGTTCCCAGGTGTTCCACTACAACAGAGGTAAATATAAGTGTCCTGTAGTTTATCTGTGATGAAAGAACATGCTTATCGGCTGTCTGTTGGACCTGCTGCCTGTGTTGACACATTGGTGCGTTGTGTTTCCTGTCCAGTTTCTGCACCAGCACATGCTATATCCATAAAAGCTGACCATGGGGAAATAAAGGACTTGTATCACAAGGTGTTTTAGAGGAATAGCAGTGTCAAATATTCACAAAATATGTATAACATGTTAAAAGACAAGTTTGTTTATCCACAATGGTGTTTCACAAAAAGATAAACCAGTGAACTGCATTATCTAAAGTAATAAATGGAATATAATGATAGAAAGTTAAGAAATATAGAAAGACAGGCAGAGAGGTACGTATATGGGAGTCGGGTTAAAATGACTGTCTGACAATGTTCATTAAATCAAGTTAAATAGGAGCCCTCAGATGCTTCTGAAAGCTTCATGTCTTCTCTCTGTCCTTCTCTTAACAGTTGACAGATGAGAGCTTTCTCAAAGCACTTTGTGTTCCCGAACAGGCTCACTCCCTATCAACCTATTGTCATGTGGCTTCTGTTGTTCACTTCCTCCTCCTCTCTTTTCTTTCTTTTTTTTTTTTTTTTTTTAATATTCCTTTGCCATCACAACAATCATCTAAATGCTCTGAATACCTTGTTCTTCAAAGAGAGATCCTGCTTTCATGAGCCTCGCTAAACTGGTGCTCCGCAGATCTCAACTCACTCAAGTGTGCCTCTGACAAAGAGTGAGTGATGAGCTGCCTCACACACATATACAGAGAGAGAGAGAGAGTATTTTAACCACAGTCACATACATTGAGACATACTGCAACCACATGAACAGACGGAGTATAATGTGCATTATACAATGGATAGTTCAGACTCTAGATTTTAATTGGATGTGCCGCACTTAAAGCCGTTGTAAAAATACAATACACACACACTTGTGACTGCACTTTCTACGTATAATAATGTGCCAATTTGCTACGTTGCTTGGCAATAGTCAACAGCTTACAGTTATGCTTATGAATAGGGCTGAACTTCTGCACGGGCTAACCTGGGTTGCAGCCCAGCGCCCCAGGCTTTTGGGGGGCCCCCAGCAGTGTTTGTGAGCGGTGCGGAGTGAAAGCTGATCAAAGTGGGAGTGTGATTTTGCCTAGAGGGTTGAGCATTTTTTGCGGAAATTCAGAGAGTCACATGGTTTCTCTTGCTCAAAGAGCGTTCCATCATGAGCATTACGTGTATCAACCTAATTGTACATTTATAAGATCAAATTTAAAGAAAGAGCGCGATCACAATTGCTTACTGAATATTACAGATGATGAAGATGAATAGGAGTGTGGGGAGGTAATTATGATTCATTGTGTACAATTAAAAAAGACATGTGGCCAAAAGCACGACAAAGTGCTCCTTTCACACAAGAAAGAAAACTAAAGGCAGGTTACATCTCTCCTCTTCCAGAAACCTCAAAAAATCATCATACTATCATATGAATAGATTGCCCTTGCAAATATTGCACAAACATGGTTTCCCACAGCATACAATAAATTATACTATAACGACCTTAACATTAAGGTTATCAGTTTTTTAACAAGGTTTAGAAACAGTTCAAGGAATGAAAACTGAAAAACTAACACATGTTTTTGGAAGAATCTTAATAGAAAAAGTTTTTTTATTAACTATTATTTTTTTTTAAACAACATTTCAATTATTCCAGTTTGAAAACATTGTTAATAAATGTTGGTAACTGGTTAATCACATTATTTCATTCCGATATTTTTTCATGAAACCAAAGACAAATACATTTTCAGAAATACCTCTTGCTGTTGCCTGAATTCTGTTAGTGTCTGTGCCCTGTGCGCTCTTTTGATAGGAAGAGTACACTAGTCATTGCGGCTGCCACATTGGATATATTTCAATATTTGCTTCCAATTTTATCAACTGATTTTGTTGAAAATGTCCCCTTAATGCTTACCATTTTTATTAAAATGTTTGAAATTATATAGGTGTTGGGGGCAAATTGGTGGTAATTAGGCAATTATTCATCACTCAGACAGACTGAGCTGTCATGGCCTGAGTTTCCCGATAACGTTGCAACTAAAGCTTTTAATACCACCTTATTTAGTTTGTTTTTTGTTACAATGGAGTAACGCCTGTTTCCCAAACCAGCACGTACTGTAGATCGCGTGTTATTCATTCCACAAAGCTGTTCTGCTAAAAAGGTACTGAACTAAGGTCTGAAACTTTAGTAAACATGTTCAGGAGGTTGTTTTCTCAACATGGAAATAGTGCAGAAATAATGCCAACATTGAAATTATTTGTAATCTTATCAAGGTGCTGAATGATTTTAAATATAAATGAATTTAATAAAATAAATAATGATGACTTTGGTAAGACAGGGCTGTCATGTAAATTTACGAGTATCACGTCGCATGTGCAGACTGTGGAGACTGCTTATTGTTTTAAATGCAGTCATTTTAAACACTTTTTTCAACACTTGAAAACAGAGTTCAATGGTTTTCCAATTATTAAAATATATCAATACAATTTATTTTCCTGATAATTATTTGAAGCAATAAATGCTAATGCTATGTTCTCTCAGAAATACATTTAATTATTTTATGGTGTCAGTAAGGCCCCAACAATGAGTCCAGCTCAGGGGCCCACACCCCTTCTAAGTCCGTCCCTGCCTATGAACTACATACTTGGCAGAAGATCTGTTTATTCTGTTTATTATCAATTTAAGAAACTGAATTATTTATAGAACATTGGTGTTTTTTTTTTTTATTTTATCATATTGCTTTAGCAATAAGCCACTCAAGGTTGTATAACAGAAAGCCACTCAAGGTTGTACTTTGCAGTGATTTTTCTATGGAAAAGAGCCTAAGAACACCCTTACTCATGGTAAAATTACTGTAAAGCACAGCCTCGTGGCTTTTTGCCGTGATATGCACTCTTCTGTATAGTACTTGTGCAGTTATGCTAAGAATCATGTGCTTCAATCAGCACCATTATTACTGGGCACAATAAGTGCAATTCCTTATCATTCTGTTAATTAATTGCCTATTTTTAGACAGAGTGATTGGTCTCAAACTCTGTGTCAGTCATACTATTCTATTCCCTGCATAATACAGCACATAATGACTCATAGAACACAAAGGCTCAATATGAGTTGTCCATTGATGCACAAAAGCTGCAATTACCCCTGATTGGGCCAACCAAGCTCCCATTAGTGTCAAGTCCTCCTGTTCTGCTGTGCTGACAGCACCACACAGTAGCAACAACACCTGCCAGTCATCCAGTACCCAAGGAAGGCCCTACTACACACAACAGCCTAGAGACCCAAAATATTGTCTGTTACACAAGGAGTCCACTGTACCAAATGATGAGGCTTTCTCAGGCATGGGCTTTCACTGTACCGTTGCTTGGTCTCTCTCTCTCTCTCTCTCTCTCTCTCTCTCTCTCTCTCTCTCTCTCTCTCTCTCTCTCTCTCTCTCTCTCTGTTTCTCTGTTTCACCTGGCAAACATTTCATAGCAGTGGAAGGAAAGATTGGTATTGGTAAGGACTAATTTGTTGAGTGCATGAAATCAAAGACAGTATAATAAGGAGGAGGTGATAGGCCACTTGTAGAAAAGAAAATCTTTTTGATGGCGACTTTTTGATGATGTTTAATCTAGAACACATTTTTGCATTAGCTGGAAAGGCTTGAAAATAAAGCTGTTGTTTTTGCATGATGTGATCTGAAGAAGCAAATTTTATGAAACCATTGTCAAATTTTATTGCCGATTTGAAATGTTTAACTTACTCTTGACAACCCTATTTGGAGATTTCTGTCTTTCTCCATTCATATAGATAGTAGATTGTATGCCTGTTACCTACCTACATAGAAAATATCTGCCTGAGGGTGTTACCAAGATCGCCATTGAATTAACTGACTGCCTTAAAGAGACTTTGATTAAATTAAGCAGCAGACTGAGTGAAGCTGGGAAGATGCTCTTTGACTAGCCGAGTTATCCTGTGTAAAGTATTTCAGGGATGTGTGCGAACAGAAGTATCAACAAACAACCACAGAACAAAAATTAAGCTGAAAGTATAATCAAGTTAGCCAAAGTATCTGATAAACAAACACAAAAGGGGTGAGGAATGTTTAGAACTTGTGAATGAAGGGCATTTGAATTCTGTGGAAATTAGCAGATCTTTCTGCATAGAATCCGTGTGGGCCTGCTTATGAGTTGTTTCTTATGAGTTCTAATTCATGAAAAAACTGCACTGCCAGCCATAGTTAGTAGGATAACTACATACAATAGAGAGATATTGTAACAACACCCTAAAACATCCATTCTAAAAACTGAAAGAACATGTAGTCAAGGTTTATATGGTAAAAAAAGGCATATATTTTAGAGTACACTGATCTGACTCCCTCGAGAGTAAATGGTATTGTGCACCAACAAGCACATGCAGACAGTGACTCACTCATTCCACATGACGTCATCAGCGGTGGGCTCCCAGGGTTGCTGGGAAAAGGTGGATAATGGGAGTCGGTGGGCGCACATAAACAGGCCACTCGCCTCCCACTGTTACTAAACAGGAAGTTCCCTATCTGTCACTCACCCGACGTTGTGTCGATGTAGTGACACTAGGGGTCACTACTGGGAGTCCCAAACACCTCTGATCTTTGAAAAAAGGCCAATAGGAATTGGCGAGTGGAATTTGCATGCCGCTCCCCCGGACATACAGGAATAAAAGGAGCTGGTATGCAACCACTCATTCAGATTTTCTCTTCAGAGCCGAGCGGTTCTATTCATTGAGCTGAATTCTCCACGATTCTCATTCACCTCCTCTGCTGGATTCTACAGTGCATTTCAGTGGCTTCTCCCCCTCTGCACCAGTGCAGTGCAGATAACGCCCCTGGGCGCTTCAGCAGAAATAACTAAAACAAAAAGAGTATATTCTAAAAGAGTATATTTTCTTCTAAAAGAGCGGCACACATGGAACGTCTTTTTAAAGATGCCTTTCCGTTTGTGTTATTACTGGTTGCGGTCGTTATCTCTCGGCTTCTGATGGCCACGATCGCTGTCTTACATGTCTGGGCACTGCCCACGCGGAGACATCGTTCATGGATGGGTCTTGTCCTCACTGCGAGAACATGACCATGGCAACGTTGTGGTCGCGGCTTGTCTTTGTGAGAAAGCAAGCCACCCCAGCGGCTCCCCACCTCAGTCCTTCAACCTACGGGTATGAGGCCGTGGCGGTTAGCACTGGGGGCAATTTGGGGACCTCAATGGGAGCACCTCACTGGGTATCCCCCCACGGTGCTGAACTGTCTGAAGGCGTTCAGATGGAAGACAGCGGTCCCACTGAAACTTTTTCAGAGGCTCCTGGGGCATATGGTATCCTCAGCGGTGGCCACACCGCTTGAGTTGATGCATATGAGACTGCTTCAGCACTGGCTTCAGACTCGAGTCCCGAGATGGGCATGGCGCCACGGGACACATCACGTGGTCGTCACGCCGATCTGTCGCCGCCTCTTCAGCCCTTGGATCGACCTGACATTTCTACGGGCAGGGGTTCCCCAGGTCTCCAGGCGCATCGTGGTTACGATGGATGCCTCCAAGTGGGGCTGGGGTGCCGTATGCAATGGGCACACAGCCGCCGGCTCCTGGACTGGCCCGTGGCTACGTTGGCACATCAACTGCCTTGAGTTGTTGGCAGTACTGCTCACCCTGCGGAGGCTTCGGCCATTGATCCAGGGCAAGCATGTGTTGGTTCGGACAGACAACATGGCAACGGTGGAATACATCAACCTCCAAGGTGGCCTACGCTCCCGATGCATGTCACAAATCGCCCGCCGTCTCCTCCTCTGGAGTCAGCAGCACCTCAAGTCGCTGCGAGCCACTCACATCCCGAGCGACCTCAACACCACAGCGGACGTGCTGTCATGACAGGTTATGCTCAGGGGAGAGTGAAGACTCCACCTCAGGTGGTCCAGCTGATTTGGAGTCGATTCGGTCAAGCACAGGTAGACCTGTTTGCTTCCCGGGTGTCCTCCCACTGCCCGCTTTGGTACACCCTGACCGATGCACCCCTCAGTATAGATGCACTGGCACACAGCTGGCCCCCAGGACTACAGACCCTGTGCAAGGTCAGGGAGGATGAGGAGCAGGTCGACCCAGACATGATGCTCGGACCTCACTCTCCTCGCAACAGCACAATCACTCAGGCTAGGGCTCCCTCTGCGAGGCACCTGTATGCCTTGAAGTGGCATCTGTTCACTAAGTGGTGTACTTCCCGACACGAAGACCCCCAGAGATGCGCAGAAGGATCGGTGCTTTCCTTCCTGCAGGAGAGGTTGGAGGGGCAGCTGTCCCCCTCCACCTTGAAGGTGTATGTAGCTGCCATTTCAGCACATCACGATGCAGTGGATGGTAAGTATTTGGGGAAGCAAGACTTGATCATCAGGTTCCTGAGAGGCGCTAGGAGGTTGAACCCCCCCAGACCGTGCCTCATTCCCTCATGGGATCTCTCTGTAGTCCTTCAGGGACTATGGGGAGCTCCCTTTGAGCCCTTGGAGTCAGCTGAGCTAAAGGGACTCTCTCTGAAGACTGCCCTCCTGACTGTGCTCACTTCCATCAAGAGGGTAGGGGACCTGCAGGCATTCTCTGTCAGCAAAACGTGCCTGGAGTTCGGCCCGGGCTACTCTCACGTGATCCTGAGACCCCGACCGGGCTATGTGCCCAAGGTTCCCACGACCCCATTTGGGGATCAGGTGGTGAACCTGCAAGCGCTGCCCCAGGAGGAGGCAGACCCAGCCTTGGCATTGCTGTGCCGGTGCACACTTTATGCATCTATTTGGATCGCACTCAGAGCTTTAGAAACTCCGAGAAGCTCTTTGTCTGCTTTGGTGGACAGCGGAAAGGAAGCGCTGTCTCCAATCAGAGGATCGCCCATTGGGTCATTGACACCATCGTGATGGCATATCACGCTCAGCACATGCCACCCCCCGTGGGGCTACGAGCCCATTCTACCAGGGGTGTGGCGGCCTCCTGGGCCCTGACCAATGGTGCCTCTTTAGCAGACATCTGCAGAGCAGCGGGCTGGGCAACACCCAACACCTTTGCGAGGTTCTACAATCTCCGGGTTGAGCCGGTTTCGTCCTGTGTTTTGTCAGGTACGAACAGGTAAGTTCCGGGACAGCTGGCCGGGTGTACTGCTTGCGCATAGTGCCTTTCCCTCCCTTGAGGTGAAGACGTGCGCTGTTGACTCCCAGTAGTGTTCACAAAGTGGTGATCCCTGGATGACTTTCCTCCTTAGCCCTGTGACAGACGAGTTTGCGGAGAAACTCGCTGCCGGCCCAGTACATGTGCTAACTAAGCCCTGTACTGGGGTAGGTGCTCCACATATGCTGGTTCCCCATAGGTGACCCCATGTGATGTATATTTGCCACTAAATCGTTTCCCTGTTGGTAAACTTCCTTGGGCAGAGATTCCTCTGTCTCCGGTCACCGTATTTGTAGAGTTCCTCCCCTCTCGGGTAGGACCTACCATGGGACTTCTCCACATGACATACTTCCGACAAGACTCGGTAAGACCATGTGATGTAATTCCACTCAAAATACACCCCCCCCCCTTCTCTGGGCAGGGTGTGGTCTCCGCGGTGTCTTCCCCTTGGGAGTGAGATCAGAGGTGTCAAAGATCAGAGGTGTTTGGGGCTCCCAAGAGTGACCCCTAGTGTCACTACATCGACACAACGTTTCGTTCCCTCCATCAGGGAATGGAGGTTACGAAAGTAACCAGGATGATGGAAGGAGTGATGCAGTTCCAATTCCACTGTAAACAGGTGTGTTTTGATGTACCCTGCAGGCATGGAAATAATTGAGTGCATGCCTCCCCAGGACTTCTGTGCTTGAAATCTTTAAGTCAAAGGGTACAGATTATTTTTCTCATGGATTGTTATATCCATGCTGCAACATAATATTTATGTGCATAAATCATCAAGCTTGTGGATTTTAGTTTATTGTAATGCAGCAAATGCATTGAAAGGCTGCTTATACTGTATACTAATTCAACAAGTGACTTGTAGGTAACCAGCTCAGTGTGTGGAGGTTGATATTTATGGGCCCATCTGTGCGGGTGGTCACGGTGCCCTATAGTCTCTCAATGGAGCTCCTTTCACGAATTCAATCCACTGGTGTGTTAACTGTAGAAACAGCACCCTTCCCCCACTTTAAAGGCATTTACACAAGCTGTTCTGTAGACATTTAGTTTGTGGATCAGAATGTAATGCTTGATCAAGACTCAAGGATTCAAATTAAAATGACAATGGTATGCAGTTATATTAAAGCAATCCCTTACAAAAAATTACAGTAGTGGTACCATTCATGTTCATGGTATTTCATGGTACTTCAAAGAAATACCAAGGTAGTGCCATGGTATTTTCTAGTATTTTTGTGTTGCCATCACATCAAAAGGACAGTGTACTATGACATTGAAGGAGGGAATGAAAATTAAAGAAAGAAAGAAATTTACTGAAAATACAAACATGAGCTCCGTGTTTGTGTGTATGGAACAGAGGCATCTATGTTGTAACAGTTGTTGTGGCATGATGCAGATGTGGTGCAGTACTAGAGTGGACTTCTGTGACATAAAGTAGCAGATCGGGTAGTCCTGACCTCAGACACAGCACTCCACACACATACATTCCATAGCTGACTGGCAGATGTGCCTGGAAAGAATAAAGAGCAGTGCCTCTGTGATTGTGATTGTAGAGGAACAGTAAAAGCCTTTAAAGCAGCTTTTGAGACATCACCATAGAAGATCAATGCACCAATGCAGACACTGAACATCACAGACATTCACATCGGCTGATGGCTGGCATGAAATACTGTAGCTCTAACAGGGATGTGCAACACAACATATTTTTGAAAGTCAACTACAGTATATGGTGGGTTGCCTCAATGACTAGTCGACTAATCGTGCTAAAGGAAGCACTGTATAATTAGGCTGGTTTTGGGATCACAAAACTTTACAAAAATAAAGACACCTTTGCAAAAGATGTGAAAAATAGCTAGGCAGAGCACAATGGAATGAATTAAAGCTGAAGCGTGTCATTTCTGTTCCACTAGCGCTACCAAATGGAACAGCAGAAATAAACAGTTTTCAAAACAGCTTTCTGAATACGCCCTAAACCTAACCCTTCGCCCAGCACCGTATTTAGAATAAAGCAGCTTTTTCTCTAAGAATATTATGACTAGAGCCTTTATCTCATTTGAGTGTACATTATTTTAAATATATATATTTTTAAAATACTATTAATTTCTCTTCTGCTTAGCAATTATCTAAAAAAGAAAGAAAAAAGAAATCACTGAGATCACCTTTAAAGATGCAACTTTTCAGAGAGCTAATTAAAAAATTACAGCTACAGAAAAAACAAATCTAAAACTCGCCACTGCTTTAATTGCCTTATTTGCCTAAAACCCTCTATTCCACTATACCACATAGCACTGCAATGGGTTACACACCTCCCACCACATTGGTGGGGTATAAACACTCTCAAGAGAGCCATCTATAAAGGCCTACATCACACACCCACATGCACATCCAGTTATCCAAGCAGACACACACACACACACACACACATACATACATAAACACTGTGAGGTTGAATCCACGGGGGAAATTTAACAGAGAAGCACCAGCAAAACAAAGGAAGCATGAGAGGGAAAACAAACAGGAGGGGAAAAAAGAGGGGGAAGATTAAAAAAAGGACATGAATTGGTGAGTTGGAGAGTGGAAGATGAGAAAACAACAGAATTGTTGCATTTGGAAAAAAAACAAAAAAACATTTGAGATTGGTCAGAAAAGTAAATAAAACATGAGACCTTACATACATTTCTATATGCATAAATATGCCCTTATTTTTTTAATTGCATTTCTTCAAGAATGAACAAAATGACGTCAGTGTATGAAAGAAACAGTGCAACTGTGCAAATTGAAAGATTATTAAGGCTTATTAAGAAAGATTATTGAAAGACGTGCCCAGTATGCCACCCCCTTTTGGACTCATAGAAAACTGACGTAGAATCCAAATTAGAGTCAGTTACATTACAAAAATCTTACTGATTGCTCTTCAGCAAGATTTATAAAACTAACCTGTAGTGTATTGAAAATGAAAGGTGTTAAGTCCTGTGACAAATTACTTCATACTTGACTTAGACTTGTCCTTCACATGCTTGACTTGGAAATCACAGATTTATGAGCATGTCTGGCCAGTATAGCATGATAACCTTTCCTGTCATAGGTCTGCACTTGCATGTTTCCATCCAAGAAACAGGCACATGCAAATGAACATCTCTTGGCCTCATATTTGGTTTCATGGTACTGAAATTATGTCTGTGAGAGAGACTAGAGGATAAACGCATGAGGAATGTGACTTTCATTTTTAAATGTGGCTAGACCAGCCCATGTTTGTTTAGAGGAACCATCAGACAGACATATAGATGTTCAGTCAACCGTGCTTCAGGCCACCTCAACAAATTTCACCCAAATTACAGACCTACCAACCATGAGTGATGTTTGATCAGTTGGTTCAAAGTAAGTCTTGGCAGCTTATGCGCACAGTCATTTAGTGGGACAAATTGTACTTATTTGTGAGAATGTTGTACAGTCAAGACAAATCCATGTTTAAAGTCACATACTGGTGTTTGATTAAAATGAATGTGCCATCACTACATTAAACTGGGGGTCCATTAAAAATGACTTCTTTAACAGTCGCTGCACAATTCGTTATTTTATTTCACTGCGCCATATCCTCTTCATTTATAACCATTGCAGCAAACACAGGAAAGGTTCATTCCAAAGCCCTTAAGGAGAATCTGCCCTGCATTAACATCTATATTAGCATCCTTAAGAAGCAACTCCTGTGCAAGCAAACGTAATATTCTCTGGGAGCTGAGTGCCCACAACACAATGGCACACCAATGAGTGCTACTCCACTCTCCAAATTCTTTGCCTCTGGGTATCATATCAAAGAGGTGTCTGTGAGAGGAGGTTAACTTAGAAATGGACCTCTTAATAGGTAGCGCTTAACCCTAGTAATGAAGCCCCCTCCTTAGTGTGGGCACAGGTGGCACTTCATTAAACACAAACTCAGGCAAGACCCAAGCTATCCATCTTTCACATCGATATCATAGAGACTTCTCATGGGCCACGGAGGGAATTGGACTCTGATTTCCCCAAAGAAGCCCAGAGGGACTCTTTGATGACAGTTCCTGTTACTTCATTTTCATTCTCTCTGGCTCTTCCTCTTTTATGTCTTTCATTTATTCTAAAGGCACTGTGTGACTCCAGGTGAAAAGCTGTGGATGAAGTGTGGTTTGAAAATGAGACAATGATGTTATGGATTCTCCCTGTCTATCAGGGTACAGGTGAATGGCCTGAAGCATCTATTCAGGCAGAGAATTACCTTTCTCCAACAGACCAGAATGAGATATGTTGTAATGTAACATTTAACTGGTCTTACTGTAAATCCAACACATTATATCAGTAATAAATCATAATCAAATCCTCAAAAGGAACATGAATATGTGGCCCAAGAAAGTATTTGGATGCTTTAATAGCTTTACTATTGCATTAGATAACAAAATATCAAATGAAGTGGCATTTATTTTAAAGAAATACAGCACACCTTTTAAGCAAAACATTTCACAAAAAAGAAGTTTGTTAGGTTTTATATGTTGAAATGGTAGGTATACTATGGGTCTGTTCCAAAACCTAGTGAGCTACCTTGGGAGGCAGCACTTTACATTGTAGGCATGCTCCCGACATGAAGGCTCTTCCAAAAGGTAGGTATCTTAATTATGCTGCCTCTTAAGATATCTAATTTTGGCCAAATTCTAAGGTAGCATCGAATGTATCCTTCCCGGGGAAGGCTATCTCAGAATGCACCGTGATGATCTATGTGGAAAAATTAATCTAAGATGGCAGATGAAGCGAGAGAAAGTTTGATTTTAAATACATTATAATGCATTTAATACCGAAAAGTTTAAAAGGGGTGGGATAGCAGAAATAAACATTGTTTTTTTAAAACAGCTTTCCGAATACACCTAAACCCTAACCCATCGTCCAGCACCATATTTAGAATAAAGCAGCTTTTTCTATAAAAATGATATGACTAGTGTCTTCATCTCATTTGAGTGTACATTATATTAAATATATTTAAAAAAAAAAATAGTAATACTAAAAATAAATCACTGAGATCACCTTTAAAGATGCAACTTTTCAGAGAACTAATTAAAACATTACAGCTAAAAAAAAACAAAAAACAAGAAAACAAAATCGGAAAATAGTGTAATATCGTAGAAAACGTACTATTTTACCCATAACGTGTGTGTGCTATGTATATTTATGCTGATTAGAGTATTGCGTCATTCCTCTCGCGTCACCTGTATTGAAATCAGTTGCAAGTCGAGTCTCCAATGCATTGCGCCTGAGAAGCGCTATTTGAATGATGTGCGGAGCTGCCACCTATGAAGACTGTTTTGAGTGTTTTGTTTGCTCACTTTTGAGACTCTATTTCATTTTCTGAAGCTTCCATAGAAGACAGCTGACAATGTAGACAGGAGACAGCAAGGCATCTCAATTATTTTGGAACAGACCCATTTTTTTTTTTTTTCAAAAGTATATGGACACTTTCTGAATGTCGGACTTTGTGGAACAACATATCCATAATAAATGTGATGAACTACACCTGTGGTTACACGGCTAGATCACCTGTATGAGCTTGAAGGAAACTGATTTATACATCCACTAAAATCACCTTGGGACCAGCTTGTTAAAAAAATAAAAATAAAAAATAGCAAACATAACTAAGAAAAGCTAAGTTAGTTGGTGAGGTGAAGTTAATGAAATTCATACATTCTTAAGTGAGACTTAAGTGTGCAAAAATATCCAAATTCTTTTTTGAAGCCACTGCATGTCCAATTCTGCATATGCTCTGTCCTTATAGGAACAAGCTGAACTATAACACATTTAACTGTACTGCCAGAGAAAAACTCCCTCTGTTGTCTTCTTGCACCTACCCTAAAAATATTACATAACTTTTGCATGAAAAGGCAGAGAATCTTTCTTGAGTAGCACAAATGACACTGTAGATAAATCTTGTGATCTCACTTACCCTTTGTTATATGATCTGAAGTAGATGCACGGCTATAGATCTCAATACAGTTTCTCAGTGCTGAAGAGTTATTGAAACATTATGAGAGAAATGTGATGATCGGCAATGCATTTGTGATGACTGAAAAATACATGTAACATCTTCAACAAGGAACGAGAGTTTTGATATCATACTCAGCTCTTTTTATGGTTTTGTTTGTCTATGATGGATGGGTAATTGTTTGGGCTGGAGGGTTGTGGAGAGCCATGCCGCTGGGCACTTTGATTGTAAGGCACATGTATGCACGAAGGTCAATCTCAATCATGATCCTGGAGACCCCCAACACTGTACGTTTTGGAAGTCTCTCTTATCAGATATACCAAGTTCAGCTCATCATCTCATTAGAAGATTCTCCATGTCCATTACTGGCAGATGCATTATCACGCATAAAGCCATGCAACCTCCTTAGACAAACATTTTTAATAGAACTGAGTATACTTCTGCTGTTCCAACATGACAATGAGCTTGTGCACCAAGTATGCTCCATAAAGAAATGGTTTGGAAGAACCTGACTAGCCTGCACATATCCCAGATCTGAACCCCACTAAACACCTTTGGAAAGAATTGGAAAGTTGACTAAGTAATGTCCCACTGTCCAACATCAGTGCCTGACATCACTGATGCTCATGTCTGAATGGGAGCAAATCCATGTAGCCATTTTCCAATATCTATTGGAAACTGTTGTAAGGGGAGGACCAGTTCCATATTACAGTAAACATTCAACCTGCACATATGGTTGTGTTGTTTTGGTGCCCACATACAGTACTTTTGGCCACACAGTGTACAAATCAAAACAAAATAGTTCATTTATAAAAGTTGGTAGACCAACATTGAGCTGTGTTCCTACTTTTCACTTCATACAAATTAAAATGTGTCATCCACTTCATTTCTGTGATGAATTTAAATAAATTATACAAACTGATTCAGGAAAACAGGGGTTTTGGCATGCATACCTAGTAAACGACCCTGATCACATATCACTGGATGCAGGCAGCAGGAAGACAGAGCTGGGGTAAGGGAGGGATTGAAGAAGGAAACTCATAATCCCTCTCTTTGTGGTGACAGTGAGAGGTGGTTTGAAGGTTTCTGCTCTGAAAACAAATTGAGTTTGCTGCCATCTCCCTGAGCCCATATTTATGAGACTGTCAATGATGGCTATGCTGTACTGGGCTGTCTGTCTGCCTGTGAAGATGTGTGGGCAAAACAGATGAGTGAGGCTTCCTGAATATACTCTAGCACACACTCAAACATTCACTACAGTGTGTATTGGTATATACCTGTACAAACAGGCACATAAAGTTCAAGGTGGGCACACCTGGCCTCGCTGTCTAAGCATTTTTCTCTGCACTACACCCACTTGTAAATAGTCTGGACTGAATAAACTCTATGACAAGAGTAAAATATCACAGTGTTGGTGAGGTTGCAACTATTTATCAGCGCCTTTTACTTCTTTATAATAAACACAACCTATGACGCAAAGACCATGGTCTACTGCCACATAAACCACTATTTCTGCATCATGTCGAACCAGGATTTCAGTTAGGAATCGATCGATCCACTCTGTCGAGCATTTCTTAGAGTTAGTATCTTTTGATGAAAACATCCTTTAAATTAAGTCAATATTTCATCATGTCATATTAATTAATTTGAGTAATTTTTACTACAGAAATAATTTGCTAACAAAAATAACATCTTTTAGTTGACAATAGAGCGGAACAGTGTCCGCCCCCTTTTCTGAGCTGTCTTGGTTCCAGAAGTGTTTTTCCCATTTACAGTATTTCTTCCATAGGGATTTCAGAAAATCCAACCAAACCAACCAGCTCTGAGGTGAATTAAACAATACAAGCTTTGACTTGAAACAAAAAAAGTACTTGAAAATCAGAAAAAAAGACAAAGATACAAAATTGTTCACTTACCTTCTTTCATGAGGGAATGAACTACAATCCCATGCAGCATTGCGAATGACATAATCGTATTAAAAACTATAGAAAAAATATAAAACTATTCATTTAAAGTTGTTGTTTATAAGAATAGAAACAATACATTGTAAGTTTGCCGTAAAACATTCAAATTTATACAAATATATTATTTTGACAATGTAGAGAGACAATGCATTTTGAAAACACCTTGTAACGGGGTTCAGGATGGGCAAGGAGGAGGCGGGAACCGGCAGAACAGTCAACATAACTTTATTGACATAAATCATCTCAAACAAACATAAACACACAGACACACACACAGCAGCCATGTGTTTCTCTCTCTCTCTCTCGAACTGTTGCCCCGATTTCGTCTTTATCCCTCTCCCAGCTGATTAGGACAATTCAGTGCTGGGCATGCGTCCTCATGGCCCGGCCACGCCCTCCTCCTCGTCACACAACTTTGTTAGCCAATGAAACTTTTTTTTTTTTTCAGTAATTTTGCTGAGGAGATTATCACTGGTTTCCCATAGCTTAACTTGCACTTGAGCAATCATTAGTGGACAAATAAATATTCTCTCACTGCTTGATGGAATGGCACACAATCAGCATGAGTTTCAACATGTCAGTATTTGCTAGTATAAGACAAGTGCTGAAATTAGGTCTGGGTCTTGGTGAGATGCTCGGTAGCTCTGAAACCCCCCAACAGTCAATCTGCCATTCAAAAAAAATGGCCTATGAAGTGAACAATCTGTTCTCTGAAGCTACACTGAAAATCTGATGTTTAAGTTACATGTCACAGCTAACTTCCATCACAGTTACCACAGATCTGACCATGTGAGTCTGTGAGATGTAAGAATGGAAGACTAGTGACAAACCACAGCTCACATTACAGTCTTGGACTTTGATTTGCTATGTAAAATATGTAAATTTGTCCTTTTATTAGCATGAAAGCTTTTCTGGTGTTTTGGTGTCTATTCTGGAATGTTCTGTGCAAGAATTATTTAAATCCTAATCCTTAAATCCCTTATTTATTTTATTGTTTTGGTCAATCTTGACAGATCTCCAAGTGTTTGTATCTTTCACTTAAATAAAAATTCTGTATGGTGTCAAAGGGCATTTACATTAAAGTGTTTCATGTTTGTCCAACTAGTGCTAAAAAACAGAATAGCAAAACAATGACTTCATTAATGACTAAAATAATATCAATAAATAATGAAAAAAAAAAAAAGACTTTCAAACAGGTTTCCCAAACACTCCCCCTGTGCTGCTATTGGCCGGACAAACATATAGTCCCATCCCAAACTCACACCACTGGCTGAGCCAGTGTTACTATAATGGGCTGGTCAGAATGCTCCAACAAACAGAGCAATGTTTTGAAAGAGCCACAATGTTTACACAGTAAGAATGGCTTACTTATAGATGTCTATACCCATTAAGCTGAGATAGTATTTTAAGTAGTGCTGTCAATCAGAGGCCATATCACCCTATAGCTCTAGACCGGTTGCCCACTAAAGCTAAGCAGGGTTGAGCCTGGTCAGTACCTGGATGGGAAACCTCCAGGGAAAAACTAAGGTTGCTTCTGGAAGAGGTGTTAGTGAGGCTGGCAGGTGGTGCTCAACTGGTGGTCTGTGTGGGTGCTAACACAGACACCGTCCTTCAGATGAGACGTTAAACCCAGATCCTGACTCTCTGTAGTCCAAGGAAAAACCCAGGACATTTCTTGCAAAGAGTAGGGGTGTAACCCTGGTGTCAAATTCCCCTCACTGGCCCTTCTCAATCATGGCCTCCTAATAATCCCAGTCTATGAATTGGCTGTACCACTCTGCTCTCTCCTCTCCATCAACAGCTGGTGTGTGGTGAGCATACTGACACACTGTGGCTACCATTGCATCATCCAGGTGGATGCTGCATGCTGGTGGTGGTTGAGGAGAGTCCCCTGTACATTATGTAAAGTGCTTTGAGTGTAGCGTCAGAAAGTGCTATATAAATGTAATGTTCATTCCATCATTAAAACTTTTGATCAAATAAATTACATTGTATACCGATTAACTAATCGAAATAATCGCAAATATACCATGGGTCTGTTGAATGCTTTATACTGATTGGTTGGCAAACATTCTAAGGTGTGCAATTATTTTTCAGTAAACGTACAGCTATGAAGTAGTTCCAGGTCTTGACCGCATAATGGTTCCATATCACTTCGCCAAATTATTTTAGTTATTTCAAAGAGCAGCACAGGCCACCACAGAAAAAATTACAAATTAAAACAAAAACACTGGCTAATCATATCGGATAAGAATGACAAACAATATCTATAATATACTAAATTGATTTCAATTTCAATTGAAAATTTCAGTCCCTCTCTCTCTCTCTCTCTCTCGCTTTCAAGCTCACTGACACACAAACATACGCACACACACACATAGAGTAGAGTTGCGGCCAACAAACACAGCCTTGATAAAATTTACCCTCTGTGACTTGATCAATGTAACAGTTTATTTTTTGTGTGTGATTTTCTCCCCTTTTCTCCCCAATTTGGAATGCCCAATTCCCAGTGCGCTCTAATTCCTCATGGTGGCATAGTGACTCGCCTCAATCCGGGTGGCAGAGGACGAATCTCAGTTGCCTCCACGTCTGAGACAGTCAAACCACGCATCTTATCGTGTGGCTTGTTGAGTGCGTTACCGCGGAGGCATAGTGTGTGTGGAGGCTTCACGCTATTCTCCGTGGCATCCACGCACAACTCACCACACACCACACAGAGAGCGAGAACCACATTATAGTACCCCGAGGAGGTTACCCCATGTGACTCTACCCTCCCTAGCAACCAGGATAATTTGGTTGCTTAGGAGACATGGCTGGAGTCACTCAGCATACCCTGGATTCGAACTCGCGACTCCAGGGTTGGTAGTCAGCATCTTTACTTGCTGAGCTACCCAGGCCCCCAATATAACAGATTCTATATTATCTGAAACAACTTTTAATAAGCACTCTTGTGCTCCTCTTTCACTCTCACACTCGGACACATACACACACAAACACACACAAGCAACAGAGCCTTCATGTCAGTGCACCCCTGCAACTCAGGGTTGAGTTGCAACTCATAATATTATTGTGGCAGATGAGTAAAGCATTGATACAACAATACAAAAATTGGCTTAGGAATACAATATATTGTTTATTCCCATATTATTGAACATAAACCAATAATTTACTGGCATAGAGTTCACAGCAATCCATTTTGAAATTGAATTCATCAATCAGTTCGAGATTTATTATAAGGAATTTTCTAAGGACGCGTCAATGTACACGCATGTCAGATGGACGCTTTTGGAGCGTCTCATTTTGGTTGTGTCGCATCATAAACATAGCGCTTTTAGGTCTCTGTGTCAAGTTAAATGTAGTTTGAAACTTTAAAAAAACAACGTCTTGAGATCCCTGCATCTTGATTTGCACTCCATCAAGCTGTGTTTGAACACAAGAACCAGACTCATCTTGTGCTGTCTGCTGTGGTAAGTGTTATTTGTTCTCTGTACTCTGTACTGTTTGTTGCCTAAACAGCTAGAGTTTCGCTTACTGCCCCCTGGAGATAACAGGTGTTACTTCAAGCTTGAATTGCTACAATGGGAGAAATATGCCTTATTACGGTCTGGGGACATGATTAATTGTTTTAATCAGTTAATTAATTAGTGCATTATTCTTTATATAATTAATCACACTGAATTAAAACGTTAAATCGACAGCCCTAATTTTGACATTGAAAAAAATTATACACTTCACCTTTAAAGATCTCTAAAATCCTGCCCTAACCTCGTGGTAAAACCTGTAAAGCCTACAAAATCCTGACATAAGCAGTATACATGTCTGAAATATGCAAAAACACAGTGACAAACACACATAAGCAAGCCCCAGCATTTTGCTGTCAAAGCAGCCATGTGTATCACTGATGCACCTCTCCTCAAGCATTTGCATTGAGAGGCAATGAGCGTGTGAACGCAATGTGCCTCATTTACCTCTCCTTTGGGCATGTCTCAGCTCTGCTCTTACATAACCTTTGCCAAACAGATTTGGAAGTGCTTGACTGAGCACACACATTTTTCACCCCCAAAATTCATTAGAATTTTAGACAAGCCAGAGCGCAGTCTATAGAAGAGGAGAAAGGCTAAGCCACGCTTGAATGAGTCATATCACGTTGGGGTAACCGTATTCATATAAGCCTGCACTTCCAGCGTTTATACTGAAAATTTCCCAGGAAGTGAAGGCTGACTTGAAGTGTAAGATCAGTGAATGTGGTTCAACACCTGAAGTGTGACAACTCCTCTTGCAGACAAAACCAAGGCAATGAGGGGACATACAGGACATCTGTTGCATTAAAGCCCCAAAATGCAAAATTCTGTCATTATTTACTGATGCTTGTGTCGTTGCAAACTCATAAGACTTTCTTCCTTGGAAGACCAACATAAACATTTAGAAAAATTTGTGCAGTTACAATGAATGGAGACTGATGCTTTCAAGATTCAAAAAGGAAGCTTGAAAGCTCAATAAAAGAATATTAAAAGTATTCCATATGACTTGTCCGTTATATTCTAAGTATTCTGAAGCTATATGATTTCACAATGTGCATTCTTTTGTGTTCTTATGTTCTCGTGGACTATACATACATACATACATATGCGTGTGTGTGTGTGTGTGTGTGTGTGTGTGTGTGTGTGTGTGTGTGTGTCTGTGTGTGTATGAATGTGTATGTATGTGTATGTATGTTTATATATTGATCCTTATACCCAGGTACTATGTACATTTCAACATATTTAAACCCATGTGTTCGTTTCATGCTCTGTATTGTATGTTTAATGTTATATATGTTAATAATGCTTTTATCCCCTGTTATGTTATTGAGCAGTGGGGGGGGGGGGGGGGGGGAGAGTAAGTCAAGCCGGAGATTTCCCTGGCCTGAATCGGGCACTGGGGGTATGTGATGAGGAGGAGTGCGTGGCCGAGCCATAATGATGTACGCCCAGCGCTGAATCAGCCAAGTAGCCGGGAGAGAGATAAAGAGGAGCTGGGGATGCCAGTTCGAGAGAGAGAGACACACACAGCAGTCTTGTGTGTGTATGTGTTTTGTGTTATTTTGGAAAGCAGTTTAATGTTGTGTTATGTTCATTTGTTTATTAAAAGTTTACGTTGACTGCTCAGCCGGTTCCCGCCTCCTCCTTGTCCATCATGTGAATGCGTTATAGATGCGTTCTACATCCTCCTGTTCTTCCGAGTTTGTTCTTCCAAGGTAGCTTGGCAAGGCTGGTCTTCATAAGAACACAAGTCCATTCTCTGTGTTCTTAGAACTGAGAAACACCCATTATTCACTAAAAGTCTTGACATCTGCACTCCTTGCTCGTCTGTCTGATTCGCAAACGAATTGTTCTATTGAGTTCTCTTGATCTTTTGAATGAATCAGTTGATCCAGTTTACAAAACTGGTCTGTATGATTGGTTCATGAATTAAACTGATCTGGTTCTTTTGAGAAGTCATTGATTCAATGATTTGGTCACAGCAGTTAGCCCACTGGAGAGGAAAATTATCAGTGAATAATTTAGGACTGTTCCTCACACAAATAGAGCATGAGTCAAATGGACCACTTTTCATTATATTTTTATGGATGCTTTTTTATCCTTTTTGAAGCTTAAAAGCATCAGTCCCCTTGAAGACTAAGTCTATGTGGAAAATAGTGATTAGTACAATTCCTCTTTCATGGTCCACAAACAAAATAAAGGGTCACACTTTATATTAGGTGTTTTTAATTACTATGTACTAAAATTAAAATACATCCAACACAACATATTTACTGTGTAACTACAAGTTGTTCTACAAAATTCTCACAATATTAAGACTTGCTGCTACTGAGGTTGAGGTACAGGTAGGTTTAAGAGTAGGGGTAAGGTTAGGGTTAGGGGTTAGAGTTATGTTTTAGGGTAAGGGTTAGTGTAGGGTTAGATTTAGGGTTAGGGGTAAGGTTAACAGAGTAACCTCAAATGTAAATGCAGGCACTTTAAATGTAAGTACTATGCAACAACATGTATGTACATTGTATCAAATGCTTAAGTATATTGTAATTAAAGACACAATATAAAGTGGGACCATAAAGTCATACAGGTTTGTAAAGACATGAGGGTGAGTAAATGGTAAATAATGCCTTTAAATTATTCATATTATATATGAAAGGGTAGCACTTACTGCATATCTGTCACTACAGGTAAAGGATTAATTATGTACATTCATCCTTTCTGCGTGCTCTGCCTCATTTTACCCTGGCTGATATAATGATGATATGTTCAGGATTGATATTGATATAATAAAATAAGAAATTAAAAAGGAAATATATTCAAGCATAACTAATTTAGAAGGAGCTTGGATAGACTTTTTTTCACTAAAGATCTAAATTTATTTAAGCAGTTAGTTACATGCACATTTATATTTGCTGGTTCCTGTCTACAATAATTACATTTTGAATGTGTCAGACTGCCTTTTCAATTTTCTTTCCCTTTTTATCTTAATTCTATGCTCAATTTGCTATGTCATAAATTGAAAATACAGCCCTCCATGGACTGGTTCTAAATTGTATCATATTGTATTATATTTCACATGATCCAAACCCAATGGCTTCATTTAGAGATAAAATTGCTTTCTGGTCTTTCTGAATGATAGATGACATTTTGGGGAAAACCATTATAGAGCCTGTGTTAATATACCTTGTAAAAGTGTGCATGTACTACTGTGTGCATAATGCATACTTTTACTTTGCACAAGTGTGACTTTGCGGTAATGTGTGTGGGAACATCTATGGACAGCGGCCACCGTGCCAAATTAAACGGAATGCACACCTCTCCCCTTGAATTTGGCTTTGCATCTGATTGGCTAGAAGTATTACTCGAGTTTTTGCTTTTTTATTGTTCAGGATTTGATTGGCACATGTCTCAACTGCCCATACAGAAACTCTGTACGGTAATTTTGGAAAGATCCCAAATCAAAATGGGAGTTGTGTGGCTTTTATGTCATGTCTCTTAGCTTTGGAGCCATTTATATGCTAGTGCACTTCTAAAAGTTGTAACCTTTAACAGATATACGTATTTGAAATATACAGCCTTTCTCTTCTAGGAAACTGGAACAAAAATATTGATGACTCATCTTTCACTACACAGATTTTTGTTCAATCAAATGAGTTATGTCCCTGCCTGCAATACCACCTGCAACTAGCAAGTAACTAATCACACCTAAACTAGCAAGTAACTAAAGCCTATATGTCCGACCCAGACTTAATAGGAATTACGTCAGCACAGGTATTCAGTACTGGTATTCAGCTTTTGTGATATTGCTTACAGATAATAATACTAATTATATAACCATTTAATATTATATTATTGTTATTATGAGTATTATTGCTACTACTTTGAATATTACACTTTTATACAGTAGTAATATTTTTCTGTCGTAATGTCTTCAATTTCATGCAGCCAGTTAAATAAAGCTCTCATTTCAGCTGGACTTTTATTTTGAAAGACCTTTGAAGTTCTTCCTGTTTTTGAAGGGTTCGTTATATCAAACTTGTGACTCGTGAGCTGAAATCTGCAGCGAAAATGGTCATTTGAGAGTTCACAGCCGTTTATACACTAAAAACACTGCTCTGTGGCTCTGCTGATGGATACTATTGGACACACTGCTTGACAATCAAGCAGTAGTAGTGTGTGTTGTGCGCACGTGTGTGTGCGCCTGCGTGCCTGTGTGTATGAAGGAGATGACAGAGCGGAGCCTCTCATTCATTCTGTGGCACGCAGCGCATGTGACTGTATATTATGATTGATTTCATCTCAAAACTCTCACATTACATTACATTTTGCTAATGGCAGCATACTTTAATATGGTACCGAAATTAACAACAAGATGATATCGTACCTTTTAAAATTGTTTGGTATCGCGATATTTTGTTAGTACCGGTATACTGCGTAACCCTAACTAATTGATGAGATGGTTTTGTAAGACAGAGAAACAGCTTTGTTCATCTTTTTGACCAAACATCATTGACAAAACTAATGACACACCGTGTGGGCCTGTGTTGGACCTCAATCAATCAGCCATTACTGCAGAATAACAGCACCAAGGCCACTTGCATGCATTCCTCAATGATCTTTGTTAAGGCCACTGTTCAGCCACAATTTACAGTGTCATTAAGCTTTCCATTGTTCCACCTCAAAGCTGTTCACAGCAAGATTGTACCAGGGGACACAGCATACACTGTGTGCTTGCCAAACTGTATACATTATCAGGAAAGCTTTGAATTAATTTAAAATATGTACATTCATATTTGCAGAATAAAAAGTGTTATGAATAGTGTTATAAACTGATGCAGTTTGCACAGTGCAGAACAACCCGATTTTGGAGCAAAGTGGATTTTAAATGCAACTTGCAAGTATTTTTGATTATTAAGTTTAAATTATTATTGTGGGTTAAAAAGTATGTGTAAAACGTCGAGGCAAAAATCACCCGTTCATATGTCTAAATTTGGTCAGTCTAATAAAGTTGCTTTTTTTGACCCTGTTTCCAGCTGGTATTAAGATGCGTTTTTGGTGAAACATGTGGTCAGCGCTAAATAGTAAATACTCTAACCAGGGTCTAAAATGTTTTGTGATTGGATCATAAAAACCACATGATCCACAAATTTCAGCTGCATCAGGGAGAAATAGTGCACCATTTTTTTCGCACTGTCTTTGTCTTTTTTTACTTTGTTGCAGTTTATCATCATGCAGTAACACACTGACAGTCCAATCACAAGTGGTCACAGAAGATGCATTTAAATGATCTGGTGTAAACAGTGATGTGTCTCACCTGACCACATGTGATTGGATCACCCGAGACGCATCTTAATACCAGGTGGAAATGGGGTCTTTGCAGATCATTTGTATTTGCTTCTGACATCATCTTCCAACCCTAATATTGTGAAAAGCTCGTATGACTTTCTTGTGCAACAGAGCTATTATCAAAATTACAAAGCTCCTCTTTTTCATGGGGTATAGGGGGCTCTGGATAGAGGTAGTGCATTTGTTGTCTGGCAGCTGCACTCTCCGAGAGGACGGACGCACTGGCCCTCATCCATTTCCCAAATCTCTCACGTCTGCCTCCAAGAAGGAATTATTCCTGGCATACCCAGGTACACCGCTTCAGCTGGCAGGCCAAACGACATTGAGGGGGTGATGTTAACACTGCATCACTAGGCATATGAACTTCTACAGTGAAGTCACTGGCTAGGGCAGGAGGTCTCTACAGATCAACGGCCAAGTGTTCAGGACCAGGGTGCACCATATGTATTAGTGGACTGCGGCTGTGGCCGACCAGCTATGGATTGGAATAACGGGGAAGGCAGATCTCATCAGCCATGGTTGGCCATCTGCCTAGGAGAGGGAAACTCTGATATAAAACCAACGGCCTGCAGACCTCGCTGTCACCGTCCTGGCTTGCTGGGCCATGGCAGATGAACCCCAGGTTTAAAGGGTGGGGCCAGTTTGCGCAGACTGTACTCCACCTAAAAGCTCCATTGTGCAGGCATGAACGAACTGTCTACTGTCTACTGTTCACATCTACCCTTATATCTATACCAAGCCCTGCAGCGATGGGAAAGGGGAGAAAACGGCAGGTGAAAGATGTCACTGGAAGCAGCAGTCCCAATCCTACATGCAGGCGACGCAGGCCCTTGGCCGTCTGATGTTGATCCAGAGACGACACCATCACCCGGTAGCAGCCTGTGTGACCAAGCAGCCTTTTCTAGGGACAAAGTTTGTCTCCTAACCCCCCCAGTTGGCCTGCCGCAACCAACGGGCATCTTCCAATGTGGTCGAAACAAAACAGAAAAAACAAGGCATGCCCCACCTGCCTCACATCGTGGGAAAAGACTAAGACTAAAACTGGCTTGTTGGAACATCAGAACAATGCTAGACTCCGACAGCAACAGATCAGAATGACGCTCTGCCTTAATCGCACACGAACTCTCTGGCATTGGTGTTGACATTGCTGTACTTAGCGAAGTCCACCTTTCAGAGGAAGGAAGTCTGAGAGAACTTAGTCTCGCATATCCAGACCTTCAGACTGACGGCAGGAGGTCTGGACTCCATGGCAGCTTTCATTGGCCAAGGACTGCCCATAAGGCCATTTGACCGACATGTAAAACAACCAATCACAGTTCGCTTTGTTCAACGTCACGTTTAGGGGCGTAGAAATGTCCCCACAATAACAGACCAGCGTGCAACCAGTAAGTCATTACAGTAACCCGCATTGAAAAAGAAGAAAAGGAAGAAGAAGAAGTAAGTCAGTCATTTATTCACGAACATCGCAAAAGTTTATAACAACAATGGCGCATCAGTCTCCAAAAGTACCTCTTAGCAAAACACCTAGGAAGTTGGTTGTAAACATATGCAGACTTTGTTCAGAGAACTTCAAAGCATCTATAACTAACAAACACACATTGTTTCGTGTTGTGCAAGAGGAGTTCGTTGGCAAGCTTGATGACACAAGTTTGGCGATCTGCACCTCTTGCCAAAGTCTATTAATGAGGTACAGCAGCGTTTCCAAAGAAGCTGTACTACTAAAATAGCATATAAAAGACATGTGCAGTAAGACCAGGGAGAAACGATGTGCACCATCAACGCCAACACAAGAGCAGAAGAAACGACTTACCGTTTCCAAATGCAGCCCTGCAAGATGTGAGTTGTTTGATCGACCGTCACCTGATGTAAACACTGCATCAACATCTGTACAGGATACTGTTAGTAGTAAAACTGTTGTTATGGTGAGTTTGTCACAGAAAGTTCAGCAGACGAGGGGTGTAAAGAGACCTATGAGGACCCTAGTAAATAATATTACCAGGGGACGCTACAATGCTTAGGTCAAGAATTTAATGAAAATTCCTGGGCAGTCCCAGTTGGTCATTGATGTGGTCCTCAAGCAAGTTGAGAAGGAATGTCAAATTTTAACAAGCAACAAGTTCCATTCTGTAGTACAACAAACTACACCATCGCACCTCGCTGATTTTAAGTGTGAACAAGTGTTGGCTGAATGGAGGACTGCAGCACCAAAATTTGTGCAAAAGTGCAGCAACAAACTTGACCAAGCATAACACTAAAGGAGCAAGGATTCATAAAAGAAGATCCTGGAGCAGAAATAAGCCAGAGGTGACAATGGCTGGCCTGATACTTCTTAAAGCAAGGTCAAAATTCATGGCATCTGCTATGTACCGAAATTCAATGGTGTTGAAACATGGTGGTGCAAAGAAAAGATGCATTAACAGATTCAATAGGATTGGAGTTTGTGTGAATCACTCAGCAACCCTAAAGAAGATCAAAGAGATTGCAGATACATGGGATGCTGGAATTCTAGAATGGAAAAAAGTAATGTGTGACAGCCCAAGCCTTGAAGACTTGTCATGGATGGATGAACCAGGTTGCAGCTCTTCTTTCCTATCTGATCATACATACCACCGTGAAGAGAAAGAAGTGGAAGAAGTCTTAATTGACACCAGCAGTGAAAGTGAAGAGGTTTGTAAGATTTGGTCTAATATTTGTTTATATATTGTATATGAAGGACTTCTCCACCATAGAAAAAATTTGTCATAATTTACTCACTTTGATTTCATCCCAAAGTTGTATTACTTTAATTTCTCTGTACCCCAAAAAAAGATATTTAATTTTTTTCCACCTTATGGAATTACTTAACATTAAATTAATAGAATTCTATAACAAGCGTTCACGGAAATTTCATAGTTATGTTAATCGTCTTCTTTTTTTTTCTTCTTCTTTTTTTTTTTTTTTCATTAATAGGAGCTCACAGATCATGACACAAGAGCTTCTAGAAGAACTGAGTCAGGTCGCACAGATGGGTCATCACCAATGATGACCCATCCAATGGCACAGGAGTCTCAGGTGAGAGTTGGTATTTTGCATTGTATGTCTATATGCACTGAGGAGCCAAAACATGCAGTCAGTCTGGCACAAACAGTTACGCCACTGTTCCAGAAACACTGAGATCATATTTTTCACTGGCATCATATAATCAAAACCATATTACGCAGGTTTTTGTAATGTTTTGTCTCATCTGTTTAAATCTAATTTAATGTTTCAATCTAATTATAATGATGTTACGTAGGGAAGTCCATGCAATGCTCCATTAAAAATTGATTTTTTACTCCATTAAAACGTAAGTGTAACACTTAAAGAAAAATTTTAATTTTAAGTTTAGTAACTCATTTTCCTCTTTCTCACAGAAACACACACCCAGGACACCTGTGCAGATCACAATTGATAATTTGGATCTCATAGTGACACCACATACAATGACCATCAGCCATCAACGTATGGACTACCACTTGCTGCTGATGGTGGGCAACCATGAACGAGTGAGTGCTGATTTCTTACCCAGAGAGAGCTCTGTGTCTATAATGGATGTACCACTCTCGGAAATTTTAACAAACTTGGAGGACAGACAGCTGCTCCGCTCCAAATTTAAAGTATTGGTTGGTTGTGTAGTAGTTCAGGGTTTTGCTGCATTCAGACAGTTTTCCAACATCGTACAGTGGCACATTCCTCAGCTGTACAGTGACATCATGGCACAAAAGACAGAAATCACTCCCCTGGGACTTCTTGAGGTGGATGAGAAGGTATCTGCAGATATGGTGAAAGCAATGCAGTACATCAATCAGCGATACGTTCCTTACACATCTGATTTAGATAATGGAAATTACATCTCAAAGCCAGAAGTACATGTGATTTTGGCTGGTGACCAACTGACCAAGCAGAATGCTGATGTTGCCATCAGAGCAAAAGTAAATGAAGACACATCATTCGAAAGATTGGAAGGCCTAGTTCCAGTTATTGCGGACTTTCATTGTTCCATGAACTTCAATGACATAATTTTTAAAAGATTCTACAATTCATGTTCACAGTGTGATTCTGGTTCTTTGTTCCACCTCAGAAATGTTGTCCACAGGACCAATGTGACTAAATCAGCCTTGGGAGACAACTACAGGCCATGCAACACTTTCATCCAAGATGTGTTGGATGCATCCATCATTGCCGTTGGTCTCCATAATTTCTCATTACACATGGAGGACATGCCAGCATCCATGCCAACCTCTTTTCTCTCCAATGAGGAGAAGCAAGATTGGTTTGATGAACAACTCCTAAACATTGTTGACACATACATTCTCAATGAATCTCCAGAATTTCATAACATGTTGCAAGGCAATCTCCAAAATCCTCCACAGAGCCCAGTTGTACCTCAACCAATTGTGTGCCAGATGCCAAGGTGCAACCATCCACCTTTCAAAAGACAACATGATCTAACAGAACACTTCAAGAAAGACCATGGCACTTCTGTGTGTGATCACAAAGAAAAACGTGGTGTCAATGCTGTTCAACAGCACCAAGAAGAAGATTATGTATTCAACTATCACAGTGCCTTCTTAAAGACGGGGCTTTTGGAGCATGACTTCCAAGACTCTGTGAGAGAGGGGGGTGGAAAAAGGACCTGCCGTCTTTGTAAATTTAAAATGCTTAATTTTAAAGAGGCCCAGAGACACAAGTACAGCTTGGAGGCTCTGAAATTACAATTTGACCTTCAAGCACTGCAGAGTCCACGAGTCAGCCACAGAGTGATGTGGAACAGAACTGTAAATGTTACTGGGGGTGCTGGCAAGAACGTGGCATTGGATCCGAATTGCGAACATTATGTTCGATTCACAAAGGATGCAATCTCACATCTGGGTGCAAATGTAAATTTCCAAAGCGCGCAACAAATCAGCAGAACACTTCAAAGGCAGAGAAAGATAATGGACAATTATGATACAGATGTTCAGCTAACTCCAGAATCTGGGAAACACACAATGGCATCCAAGGAGGAAGACATCAATGCAATGGTCGCTGTACTGAAACAACAAGAAATCTACAAAGTCACACCTGGTAGATGTTATGCTGCTTTTCCATCATTTAATGCAAATCCGCTTCACAACCTTACATCCAAACATTTAACTGGCTGGATTTGGGAACACAAGCGAAAATGTCATCGTTCTCAGATAGTCAAAAAAAAAACACCATGACCTAGAACATATAGATACTGTGCAGACCAAATAAAGGTCACGTAGAACTTGGATCTGGTCACATAGATCTTTTGACTTTAATTAGATTTTTATATTTACATTTTTTGGGGTAATTTTGGTTCTATATTTTTAGAATACAGGGCAGCGTGCTGTATATGTAAATAAATGAAAAAAAAAAAAACAACAGTAAAAACCTGGAAATGTAAAAAGTGTTTCACAGTGTTTGTTTTTTGAATGTTGATGCTGAATGTTAACTTAAGATTATAAAAATGCATGTGAATTTTTCATGTTTACAACTAATAAATACTTCTACAATTCTGACAAATATACAACAATGTCTCCAGTATTTCATTAATAGCAATGACAAAATTAAAAGATGTTTACACATTTATTTTTTAACCTTTACTTTTCTATATAAAATATTAATATAAAGCAATGTAATGCATGACGGAAAACATTTTCTCCACTGAAAATCAAGTATTTTACAGTAAATTTATTGTTTGTACTGGGACAAACATGTATGTATACAAATGAAAAAAAACAAAAAACTTTCCAGTAAATTAAGAGTGAATCTGCTCAAAAGGTGTTATCCTTTTTGATTAAGATAATTATAATGATTAGTTAGATGTAAATGGCTTACCAGAAATATAATGGTTCAATCTCTGTTATAACGGCAGTGTAATTAAATGAAGAATGCCAAAATACTTAAGATTATTTTATTTTTTTTCAACATGTTGACAGTGACAACTAACATTTCACTTTCAGTTTTGAAATCAAATAGTACAGAAGTACAGAAAAATATAAGAAATTTAGCTGCATCTTACATTTGACATATAACAGAAGATTAATTCACTCATCTAATGACAATGCATCAAATGCAGAGACATTCACACTGTCATCAGCACAGTTGCTGTCAACATCTGATTCACAGTCTACGAACACATCCATTATAGTTTCAAGAATGGCCTTGGCCTGATTAAGATCGTACACATGAACACGGCAAGTTATGTCATCAATGCTAAACAGTGTCTCACATGACTGCAGGGTCTCACTCATGATTGTGTCTTTTGTTGAGTAGTGTTCCTGCAATATGTGGTAAACTGAAATATTTCCACATAGTTCATGATCCACGTCTCCCTCAAGCCTGTCCATCAACATCTGACGGAGTGATTCTCTTTGATGATCGCTGACAGTTCTCAGTTTGTGTGCAATTGGCTTTGCAGCATGAAGTTCCAGGTCACCGGCATTACAATCACAACTGTCCTTGCACTGACACATCTTAGCACAATTGTCACAGCAGGCATGTTTTATTGCAAGGGGCTGCACAACCTCCTCATCAAACAAGTACAGCAGTTGAGCTCTTCTGCAGGAACTGTCATTACTGACATATTCACGCATTTTATCTGAAATGCCGATTAGCTGCTTTACATGATACAGAATGAGAGAATGGGACATAAAGCCATCTCTCCCTGCTCTCCCATACGCTTGCATGTATGTTTCAATGTCTTTTGGTGGCCCATATTGAACTATATGTTGTACATTTTTGAAATCCACTCCCATGCCCAAAGCCACCGTTGCTAACACCACTCTGAGGACAGACTGAGGGTCTCTGAGAGCCTGAATTATGTGGTTTTTCACACTGTCTGATGTCATTGAATGAAACATGTCAACAATTCTGTTGGATGACACATTACTAGCACCAGGGGGGTGTACTGCTCTTTGTCCAAGGGAGGCAAGGAACACATCAAAAAACAGCATTGAACAGTCAGATATTGTTTTGCAATAAATGATAGTACGTGCAGTTTGTGGACCCTTAACCGTGAGTTCGTTGACAAGCCAGGAAAATGTATTTGTTGCATCAGAAGACACTTTTTTAACTGCAAGTCTGATGTTGCTCCAATCAGGGCTTCTGACAACTTCCAAGCACTTCTGTAGTCCTAAATGCTTCATTATTTTCTTTCATGTTGTCAAAGACGCTGTAGCAGTTAGGGCCAGCACTGGTAAGGAGACAGGCAGAAGGGATCTGAGCTCACCAACCAAACCACACCATTTTCTGAATGGGGCATCACTGCCATGGCATTCCCCCCTGAAGCAAACACACACAAGCATTTCTTATTATGTTTATTGTTGTCACTACAACGTGTTTCATTACTAACATTAGTATTTATGCAATGTATTTGTCCTTTTATAGTTAAAAATGTTTAACAGTTCATGTAAAGCTCTCTTAAAATAATAATGTGACTAATCACAGGACCACTGCCATTTAATTATCAAAGCTTAAGATATAGGAATTCCTTAAAATATACATAGATATAATAACTAATAAATTGTTGGTCACAGTACTATGTAACATAACTTTTAATACTAATAATTTTATAATACAGCTGTAATTGTACGCGTACCCACAAATAATAAATTACAAACTTTAAAAGCAGCAAAAAATGTAAAGGCAAGTTATTTGTAAAGGGTTATTTTTTTAAGGATTCACACAGATATTTCAAATAAAACCAAATAGCATCTGAATCAAGAATTCCATTACTTAACATTGTACAACGGTGTGCACTTCGTCAACAGCCATACTGATAAGATGCTCCAGATAAACATCTGTTTGGAGCATATCTCTCCACTTTTTATCACCTACAAGCAATCCTGGAGAACCAAACACAAGACTGAATCAGCCAGCTGCGATGTCAGTGTCTGTTCTTTCATGCTTGCCCGCAAATGCGGCTGCTATCCCCTAACTTGATCTTCCATGATCGATATGAGGGGGCACACAACTACTAAAACTGGATCAGTAGGGAATCCTTCCAAATGCTGGCAAAGGGTCGGTCAGGCTTGGAAAATAATACTTTTGCCAAATCCTGTCGGCAAACAGGTTAAAATATCTCTTTTGGATTCCACTAAATGCCTCAAGCAAAACTCTTGGACATCTTTTAAAGAGTCTATGCCGTGAACCTCGCATACTTTTGAGAATCCAGTGTTTAGCTGATCTTGATAAATGCTCATTCTCACCCATGTAAACACGACAGTTTTTCTTCTTCGATCAGACGTCTTTGCTTTGTTTCCAGGCGACCGTTAAAGAACGCGACACTCACGTCTCCCGGAAATCCTGTAGAATCCAACCAATCAGATGACGACTTCGAAACTCCTGAAGTGTGCCATATGCATCAGACGTTCAGCCAACGTTTGATGTCTGAGGCTGAGACTAGAGAGCACTCAGCACTGGATACACCCTGTACTGGTCAGGAAAACCAAAGACTGAAAAACGACTTTCAGGAGTTGGTTTCATGGTCAAGGACTCAATCACCACCAAGTTAATAAACGTTCCTATCGGTCACACCGACCACATCATGTCCATGCATCTCCCGTTAGGGAACCAATAACACGCCACACTCTTCAGTGTATATGCTTCAACACTCCAGGCAGATACTTCTGAAAAGGATAAATTCCAAAGATGGAACTCGATGAGGTACCCACACTGCAAGAGACTGTAAAAGCCATAGAACAGCTGAAGACTGGAAAGGCTGCAGGAAAAGATGGTATTCCACCAGAGATATTGAAAAAGACCCTCACCACCTGTGGCATTGATCACCGCCAATGGGCATCACAAGCTGTTGACCATGAAAGCTGGTGACGTACAGTTCACCAGGCCACTTTTGAACAAAACAGACGGGCCAGCTTGGAGGAAAAAAGATGGCGAAGAAAAAAACCGGGAACGATCAGCAGCATCCACCACAACACAGACATTCCCCTGCAGTTTCTGTGGACGGATGTGCCTGTCACGTATTCGGCTTGTCAGCCACCAGCATGCGTGCAACTGACATGGACATCCCCCTTCCTAAATCTTTGCAAGTGAAGTCGAGCAAAGAGGTCAGATGCAATTTTGCTCGGTACATATTAAAAAACAACAACATTTTAGCCATGTTAAAATAACGTTATTAGCTTTATTAGGTTTCTTTCACAGGGGAATAAACCCCTGTCCCCTTTGCATACTGATCACACTGTGGATTCAGCTACAGAAGGTCTCTGCTTACCGAAATTCAAACCATTGCTCCCAGTGGCTAAAGCTGGTAGTGTTGTTAAACGTATGTGCATATGTAAGCTCCAGTTTCCAGGTGAAATGTACTACACAGAGTGGCACCAAAATCGAGTTGCATTTTTAGTTTCAAATGATGTATTAAATTCAAAATGAATTCATGTTTTATTAACCCTATGCCCTAACCCAAACCCCAACCCTAAACCTAACTGTCAGTGGAGTAATAATGTAATTTTATAGTGAAAATGTAACATTGCTTGCGTAACATGCTATTGTTGCACAACAAGACAAGGAAGCCGCTTGTCAGTAATTTGGCAGAATGGGGTCGATAAAAGGTTAGATAAACTTTCAGAAGCAACAATTCGATTTCCTGTGTGATCATATTGCCCCTTGCATGCAAAACAAAAACAATTCTACTAGACTAACACATCTTACATTTATACAATAAGCTAGTAGGTCTAATGTAAGTTGTTAAAAATGAGCCAAAGCTGCCAGCGTTTCTCCCTCAAAATACATAGTTGCATGATGCACTGGCACAGTGTACATACTGGTTATCATATGAAATGCATTATACTCATCATACAGAAAAAACATATAATTATTTACAGTACATGCAGCTCTGCGCATTTGAGCACCTGAACACACATATCGCTTTTCAAATTGACAGCTGATATTAAAATGACCTGCATGCAGATGATAAGAGAGAGATGGAAATGAATTTTGATTCATAATCTTTATGGGTCCCATGGGACCCGCTATGACACTGCACAGAAAAGAGAATACCCTAATTGAGGCAGCATGCATGACCAGTTTGATTGGTTCCTAAAGCCCTTAGACGAGCAATGGGGGCTGGGAGGAACAAGGTATTAGCAGTTTTACGAGAATCTTTGCTCGTCAAGCCACTCTGGCTTGGAGGAGGAGTGAGAAAAGCTTATAGAGCTGATTAGAAGGAAGTGAGCAGAAGTATTTAATTAAAGATGCACACAGTTTATGTCTGCAGACACCATTTCCTATCAGAAGGGCAGTGTTTGAGTGAATGGAGCTTGAGCTCTGCACAGAGAAAATAACAGAAAAATGTAAACCCCTCCCTCCGTATGAAAACAGCATAACCGCTTATATCTAAATGAAACCAACCCAAAAGCAAAAATGGGTCCTTAATCCAAGGGCATAGATTTGCCTTGAATATTGGGAAAAATAGATTGGAGAACTTGAATGTGGTTTAGTGTCCAAGCTGGCCAAAATTTCACCACTTTAGATTTCCGTAACCTGAAACCCTTGATGTAAAAAACTAACTAAATAAGTAAAAAGACAGAAAGAAAAATTGCCCCAAATCTTTTTTTTTTATTATTATTATTTTTTTTTATCAGTATTAATGCTTTTCCAGTAATTTAGTAAGATTTATGATTAAAAAACAAGACAAGTTTCTTAAAAATGTCTTAAAATGGACTAAAACAACCATACTGATCTACCTTTTTTTGCAGCCAATTAAAAGAGCAAGCAACTTCTCAATAATGCCATAGGCCACTAAATGATATTGTGCCCAATTGTCTTCCTCTCTCCTAATGAGAGCCATTTGGAAAGGCGTATTCAGCTAATATCATTCATAACAAGGGCATTGATTAATTGCACATATCATGCATCGTTTAGTGCTCATGACTTTGATAGAAGAAAGTGGCAGAGAGTGTTTTGGTTACTCTGTTGTTTTCTGTGAGAGAAATCTGTGCTCATTTAAAACCTCTGCCAGTAACAGCCTCTTAAAACCCAGCAAAGTTCTCCCTCCTCCTCCCCAGGGGTAACTGGTTATGATTAAATGTTCCTTTACCATGTTTTATATCCCATATGCTGAAAAACATAAATGTAAAGCCAGTTTACGCTGTAAACCACAGTGAAATGCTAACCAATAAACAACTACAAAAGAGTCAAATTTGAGTTTAATATTAAAGCTGGCATGTGATTTCTGCATGACTAGTGTCACAAAACAGAACTGCAAAAATAATGAATGATCATAATAGAGTGCAACAGTGCCCAACCACTTTTTCAGCCATATTGGTTCCAGAAGCATTTTCAAATTCATTTTTTCCATAAGGATTTCATAAAATTCTTCATAAAAGAGTTCTAAATCATGAAACAATCCAACTAGCTCTGAAGTGAAAGAGAGAGTACAAGCATTAATGGTTTAAATGCTGCCCATTTCAGCTGAAAGCTAGTTGAAATGGGATCAGAGGCAGACAGGGTTGACATGCTCACAGATGGGATTACTGGAGCTACTGGTGTGAGCAATAATTTCCAATGCGAAATCTTAGTCAGCAAGACCTCTCACTAATATTCTAATTTCCTACCAGTCCATGGCAGAAGCCAAGGATGTTCTTTGATACATCTGATTATGGAAGACCCACATCTGTGATGTAAATACCTGCACAGATGCATGATGTCAGGTTCACAAAAACATATTCACTGAAGCCTTTTAGGAATATGGCCAGAAAGTGGTCAGATCTGGTTTTCAACTAAGCTTTTGAGGGGAATTCTGCCATCTAATTTTAACACAAAACCATTCAAATTAAAAGCCAATGATTATGCTTGCTGTAAAGCAAACAGTTAAATTGTCCACTCAGGTTTGCACTATAATAAAATTAGTATGGCAGACTACATAACATTATACAACTATAAGAATCAAATGCATAAGTAGATGTCTAAACCTGCTGGGCATTACTGCCTGCTGCACCTCTGCCAGTGCCTTCAGTCATCCAGCTATGGGGTCATCATCCAGGAGCCATCTATCACGGATGTATCACCCCATTAATCCTGGAACATCTCCTGGTGGTGGGGCAGTGGTCAGGGACGTCTCCCTGCCACCCCCCGCAGCTAGACACCGGATCCTTTGATTGTCTCTCGTTCTTGCTTTCCCATCATGACATTCCTCCTTTCCCGTTGAGACACACCATGCAACCATGTTCCATTCAGAAATCCCCAGATAAGGACCCAGTGGGTCAGCGGAAGTAATTCCTACCCACCCCTTTTCCTCTTCCACATACTACCTCACCAATATCACAATTGTTCCCTATTCCTTCTTTCTCACTTCTGCACACCCCACATTTTATTCTTCCTTCTTAACCATAGACAGAAGCTCCCTTTTCCTTCAGAGACTTCTTCAACGTTTATCCAAAGATACCAATGACTTTCAACAGGTACTGTATTGATGTTCCCATAAACCCTCAAAACCCAACCTCCACAAGGTAAGTGGCCAACATCCAACCATTTCCCCAGCACTCTGCGGCCAGATCAGCATATTTTAGTTTCTTCCTTTAATAGGCTGCCTCCAGTCCCTCTTCCCATGTGACAGTAATTTCAATCATTATGACTTTCCTAGCTGATGGCAACCATAAAATTATGTCCGGCCTCAAGGAGGTAATGGCGATCTCAGAGAGAAATTTTAGCTGCTGACCAAGGTCAACCACCATTGACCAATCACTTCCATGTGCCAGGATTGAGCTTGCCTCCCTCAGTGCCATGCCTTTTGCAGCACCTCCCTTTTAAAAAAACATATAGGCCTATTTGATTTGAAATGACGTACCCACTTTACAGACTCATTCATTCATTATTTCACCTCTTCATTTACTTATTTTAAGCATTATCTTGGTGGCTAATAAACATCTTTATCTGATCATATTCGGTCATCCAAAAGACCAACACCATCTTAAATATCATAAAAGCTTCCATATATTAAGCCTATTGTTAGGTAACAACATCAGAAGACATGTACAGTTTAGGGCAAGTGCCTTAAGGAAATATTTCTACATGATCTAAACCTTAAAATGAGTTTTGTTGGTGTAACCTAATGTATTCAGGTTGATTCAGTGATGTTAGTTAATATTTTTACTTGATTGAAACCAGTTAATACAGATGTTACCACATAAAGCAATTTTTTTAGGTTATTTTTTTTTTTTCACTGTAGTTCAAAGCTGTTTACAATGTGGATCTCCTGCTGTACAGTTAAAAGCCATGGTATCTGTCATTCACAGTCAAAAATATGTCCATGCTGACGTGCAATATTGTCATGTGTCAACAGAGACTCACAATGACATACCCTTATGACATCAGCAGCTCACTTTCATTATTCAGTGATGCCTGCCTCCACACTGCACTGAGCTCACTGCCGATGTCACAGGTCAGCTGCTATCCATCAAAGGATACATATCATATCTCCATTACACACAAACACACACATGCACTTGGTCATCATGGGTTCAGCCAATTAAAAAGAAACCCAATAGGGAGAGGGCCATTGTGAGGGGTTTACTCACCTTTAACACACACACACACACACACACACACACACACACATTAGCAGCTGTGTGAAGCTGCTCCTCTGAGCCAGGTGTCAGCTTTCACAGGGATAAATCAGTTTGCATGAGAGAGAACTTGTCCCATGCAGCACGTAGAGGGGAAAAAAGAATGAGAGCCATGCCCAGGGCAGAAGCCACTCTCAAATACAGATCTGTTTTCTGAATTTGATCTAAAGCTTGACCCAAACATGTGGCCTCCATCTTTCACAGGGACCATGAAAACAGCCATAAGAGTCCTGAACAAAGGAGTGCACACAGATTTTTTTTAATAGAAAAACCTTTAGCTTTTAAACGTTTTACATGACCTGAACTCTAATTATTGGCACAATAATAATAAAATGACTTACATCAGGGTCTTTCACCTTTTTCAGGCCATGGAGCCCTTGGGGGATAGAGAGATGGAGCAGAGATCTTCTGTTCCATATTGTATGTACAATATAGTATAAAACAGAGTGCTGCATTTTTACCTATAATAAGAAGTGTACATTATTAATAATTTATGATGCTTATATTGCAAATTGATGTACAGATTTATATACTTGTACATTACATCAAAGCAAAAAGCCATGAGAGGCTGTGAGCTACAGTCATTTTACTGGGCAGGATATTAGGTACTCTGCTTACACTGTAACATACAGACTTGAGCAGATTATTGCATTTATAAAAGAACAGCAATATGATGAAAGATGCCAATGTTTAATAAGCTTTTCTATTTATTATAAAAATTTATGTGAATAAGCAATTCATAATTGCAAAACAAGTAATTTGGTTAATTTTCCTAAATGTAGGCTGTTTGCTTTTGCTATGGTAACTTAGAAACTAAAAAAACGGAAGACCAGTCTTGCATAGCTACCTTGAAAGAACAAACTCACAAGGACAGGAGGACAAAGAAGGTATACAAGCAAGCTTTGAGATGTGCTGTGATATGTAGATTGATCAACCTCATATATGCTTCCTTTTTTTCGAACGTTGAAGATGATCTCGAACAAGTCCACAAGAACGTAAGAAAGCATAAGAATGCTCATTGAGGGTCTGTTCCAAAACCTAGTGAGCTTCCTTCTGAGGCAACATTTTAAGACATCATAGGCAGGCCCGTATTAAGGTGCTCCGTGGCCCTGGGGCTTAACGTTTTGATGGGCCCTGTCATTCGTCAGAGCGGGGGGTTTGGAGGCAGAACGTTAGCACTCGATCACAATGCGCTACATGGACGTGTTCAACCATTGCACACCTTCTTTGTGTTTAAATCAGCATCTCCCGCTGAACGCGTTTACATGCAACGCAAAAGAGATTTACATTTAGAAGGCCAAGTTACTTAAAAGTCCATCCTTAGGCCCAAAGAATATAAGAGTAAGTCCATCAACAAAATCAGTTCAAGGTTAATGTTCAGTTAAACCCAAAATCAAACAAATAAATACTGGAAAATAAAATAAAAGTATTCAAAAATGTGTATGTTTGTTAGGGATTGTTGGAGGGAGAGATTTTGGTTCTGGCTCTAGAGACCCCGCAGGGTGTTTGGGTGACATCTCGGCGGTATACTCGCTCAACTAAGCGACATCACTCTCCCGTTCCTGTTAGGGTTTCCAATCGATTCTCCCCACTCAGTGATGCACCCACTGAGACTCATGTTGAAAGAGCCTTTGTTATAGGTGGTTCTATTGTAAGGAACATGGAAATAGAGACTTCAGCCACTTTTGTTAAATGCATTTCATGTGCCAGAGCATCTGACATCAGATCAAATTTACAAGTGCTGGCTAATGCTAAACGAAGATTTTCTAAAATTGTTATTCATGTCGGCACTAATGATATCCGGCTTCGCCAGTCAGAGATCACTAGAGATAATGTTAAAGAGGTGTGTGTGAACTTTCAAAAACAATGTCTGACACTGTAATGTGCTCTGGCCCCCTCCCTGCTCGTCGTGGTGATGAGGTTTATAGTAGATTAGTGTCACTGAATGGCTGGATGTCTGAGTGGTGTCTGGAGAATAGCTTAGGACTTATAGATAATTGGAAGAGTTTTTGGGGTAGACATGACCTGCTAAAGAGAGACGGACTCCATCCCTCCAGGGAAGGTGCCGCTCTCCTTTCTAGTAATTTGGCTCATAGTCTTAATAGTGATAGTATTTGACTAACTGGGGCCCAGGTCAGGAAGCAGACAAACTGGCTAATCCGAACGTCTGCTAGCTGCCTTGAGATATCACACAGGTCACATAAACTACAACACATAGTGACTGTCCTTTTCCTACTTGGCTCCTAAACTATGGAATAGTCTCCCTAACACTGTTTGGGATGCAGACACACTCACTGAGTTTAAGTCTAGACTAAAGACTCTTTAGCCTCTTTAGACTATTTAGCCAGGCATACACTTAATTTATTCTTCACCACACAATTAGGCTGCTTTAGTTAGGTCTGCCGGAAACTGAAACATTGATCATGATCTATGACTCTGCAAAAAATGTAATGGCATCTACGCTAATATTATTCTATTTGTTTCCATGTCTCAACCTTGGGACTTCTATCCCGAGGTCACCAGAACCGGCCGGATCCAGCTCCATTCCTGCTTGGTCTCTACGTGATGACGACAAAATGCGCCGATGCCAGCCAGACATCGCTTCAGTCTATTACGATGGACCTTAGAGGATGAACTGATGCCAACTCCAACCATAAGACATGGGATACTTCATATGCCATTGTCTGAACCTTGGATTTATGATAGACCTCACCGAAATTACCGGCCGGTTGAACTGCGAAGCACCTTACTGATCTCGGCCTGCATCACCTTGGTCTAATGATGGACTACACTCTTAAAATGTAATACATAGACTATCAATAAATTGCCAACAAAAGCCTTCATCAGCCAACTAACAAAGGACAATGCATGTATTTGAACTTCTGCAGTTAATCCAGGATGAACTTCAAAGACTTTAGTCATTAATCTTACATTTCTTACAAAATCTTTGTTTAAACACTGGCCCATAACACTTACTTAGTGTGTGTGAGTGTGTGTGTGTGTGTGTGTGTGTGTGTGTGTGTGTGTGTGTGTGTGTGTGTGTGTGTGTGTGTGTGTGTGTGCTGAATCGCATGAAGACGAAACCCTGTCTGCAGGGTCTGGCTACTTGATTAGAGAGATAGCTCCGCTGCAATAAACGTGGTGAGTTTTGGAGAATAAATGGTAAAGAATTTTATATTAACTGAGATGAATTTATCTTAACAATTAAACAGCATAGAATTTTTATTCTGTCTCAAAGCACTGGTTGACAAGTTAGAAGAAAGGGCCATTTTAGGTACACCCAGATGTCCGAATCAAATATTCAAGCCATATATTAGTGAAATCAAATAATCAAAATGCACAGTGTCCCGTGGCTATTTTTACAATTTCCTATTTCAACATGAGCATTAAATTGAAATTACAATAAACAAGTCATTATTTGGTTTTTAATATTGGCTTTGTAAGCGAATAATGAAATAAGTCGTTTTTTGTTTTTCTGATTTTTAATTCCTAATTGAATATGAAATGAATGAATGATACACGGATTACTGAGGATTAATTTCTCACAGACTACATGTGGTATCAACAGTATAGGAACAATTTGTGGACTTCCCCTTTTCAGAAGAGTGCTTTTGGTATCCAATACAAACCATACCAGGCTTGCTCTTTTGGAGCCAAATTGAAGGTCAGGCTTATTCAGGGAAATGACCACTGGCCAGTCTTGATTAGAGAAATGATCACTGTTCTCTGGGTCATCCAGAGATCTAATTCCATGTCTGGTAAATGTGTGTATATCTATTATTGAAGATTTATATCTCTTTCTCAGTGTTTGAGATTCAACTTCTTTCCCAGATGGTTAGATTAGGAAATACTTCCTGACAATCCCTTCATACCGTATATTACCAGAATCAATGGACTTTCTGTCATGCCTTGTAGTTTAAGCACAAAAGGAGCTGTTTAAATGGATCACTGGATGATGTTGAGAGATTAGTATGTAGAGTGTCACAACTAGACTTGTTATAGCCTCTTTCAATCCTTCAACATTCAATACTTTATTACCATAACAACAAAGACAGGCATTTGAACATTTTAACAAGTAATTGTTAAGTGTTTCCATATACAGTAAAGGTGACCTTATTGCTTGTCTCTTACTATATTAATTGTATACCTTGTATGGGGTAAACAAAACTAATTAGAATGTCAACAGCATGTTCAATATTTTTTTTCTGGTGATTAACCTTCTGGTAACCTCTATGAGAGGAGTCAGGCTGGCTAATGTTTGTGAATGTGGAACGACTGCATTTTTCTCCTGTTTGCTGAGGTGGACTAATGGTGACAGCTCTGACAAATGGGGCAATGAGACACGATCCACAGAGGCTAGTGTACAATACTGCAAACACCAAATAAGTTTCAGTAGCCACAAACACAATGCAGCCTGAGTTTCTATTACCACAAACATATGTAGAAGCATACAATCTCCAAGGTTAGCACAAACTCTGTGAACAAACTGCTGAAGTATTCTGAAGTGAGATGACTTGTGAGTTTCATTGTGTAGATTGTTTTCTGACATTTCTGAAATGTCTAACTGAAATTACTATCAGTTAACTGAACTAGCAGAATAGCATTTTGTGATATCATCATAACATGCTATACAATTCCAAGTATATTGTTAAGTCCCTTCCTATTCTTAGAAAAAAGTAAAGCGTTGTTAAAAAAAATATATATATTTTTAATGAATTTTAATGGAAAAAGAATGTAGAAATGCTACAGTAAAAAAATGGTCAATTGGTTAGCTGTTTAAACTCATGAAGTACAATGGAAAATGATTATTTTTTATATATAGATTTTATTTAAGACAATACACAATTTTATGGTAAATTATTGTTAAAAAAATTAATAATTTGAAGTAAAATGGATGAATTACCTTATAGTTAAAGGTAAAAATGTATATTATGTTTAACAAGACCAGACAACACAAGTTATTTTACGGTAAACTATTGTAAAAATTACAGTAAAAACAAACAAACAAACACACACACACACACACACACACACACACAAAACAATCATTGGCTACTCCCATTAGTCCATGCATGACGCTTCACATTTGGTTATATTTTATTGAAAAGGTTATGTTTCTTCCTCTTTTTGATATCAATTATGTACATGGGGTGTTTTATGTTATATTTTGTGTTGTTTAGTTATTGTATTATTGTAGTGTTACGTGTGTTAACCTGATGGTGTTTTGCATTTGTATGAGTGTTACTGTGTACTGTCTCTACATATTTATTGCCCATTGCTATTGGGAGGGCCATTCTTGATTTAATTTAAGTTATCATGTGTCATTTTTCTTTACACATTGGTTAAATGTACAATTAAAAGTGCAAAGCAGATTTTTGTTGTTACTTCCTGTGGCTCTGGCCCCTGAGCCCTTGCCTCCTGAGCCTTCATCCCTGGCAGCTTTGCCCCTGAGTCTCCGCCATCTGTGGCTCCGCCCCCTGAGTCTACGCCTCCTGCGACTCTGTCTGCTCCACCCCCTGAGCCACATACTGCACCACCCCCTGCGGCTCCACCTCCTGAGCCTCCAGCAGCCCTGCCCCCTGAGATTCCAACATGCCACTCTGCCTTGTCCAGCCCTGTTCCACAGCCCAGGCCTCCTCCTAGGCCTCCACACCCCACTCCCTTCCTGGAGTCAGCTCCCTGACCTCCGGACCCCACCCCATTTCTGGAGCCGCCGCCCAAACCACTAGACCTCGCTCCCTTCCTGGAGCCACATTCCAGGTCTCCGGACCCCACTCCCTTCCTGGAGTCACCTCTCTGACCTCCAGACCCCACCCCATTTCTGGAGCCACCACCCAAACCGCTGGACCTCACTCCCTTCCTGGAGCCACATTCCAGGTCTCCAGACCCCACTCCCTTCCTGAAGCCACTCCCCTGGTTACCGGCACTGCCCTGGTCCCCTGGTCTATGCATGTCTCTGGGCCCTCCACCAGCTCCACCATGGACCATTGTCATTTTCTTATTGGGCTTCAGGAGCCGCCCTTTAAGGGGGGTTCTGACACGTATTGGACTCCTGTTAAGACTCTTATTTTGAAATTTCCTTTGTTTCCCTCCATTGTCTCTGTCTTCAGTTCATTCCTTAATTGTATCCCAGGTGTTCCCCATTTATCTTGATATTCTTTGTATATATACAGTACTGTGCAAAAGTCTTAGGCACATAAGATGTTTCACAAAAGCATTTGTCTTAAGATGGTTATTTATATCTTCAGCTTTAGTGTGTCAATAGGAAATATAAATGTTAGACTCCCAAACATTACTTTTGCAAATAGAAAAGATTTGAATAGAAGAACAGGGAGAGCCCTGCAACAGATGTCAAGGCCCCCACAAAGCCCCCCACTGAACATCATGTCAGTCTGAGATTACATAAAGAGACAGAAGCAATTGAGACAGCCTTCTCCAAGAAGTTTGGAACATCCTATCTGCCAACAACCAAGAAAAACTGTGCCCAGGCAAAGGTGGTCACACCGAATATTGATTCAGCTTTTTTATGTTTACTGGACTTTGTATGACATTAAGTGATAAATGAAAACTATTTATGTCATTATTTTTGAAGACATCCTTGCTATGCAACATTTTTCACAAGTGCCTAACATTTTTGCACAGTACTATATATATATATATATATATATATATATATATATATATATATATATATATATATATATACACACACATATATATATATATATATATATATATATATATATATATATATATATACACACATCATGTATAAAATCATGTATTTTTGATGCTGATCTAATATAAATAGGTAAACTGTTCCACAGTTTAGGGGCGGCTACCGCAAAAGCGTGGTCGCCCCTCATGATCAGTTTAGTCCTAGGGACAATCAAGAGCTTCTGATCAGATGATCTGAGGGATCTCTGAGGATTGTGCATATGAAACAGGTCAGCAAGGTAGGGAGGTGCTAGTCCATATATATCCTCAGTTTCTTTGTTCCTTTGTCTGTTCTTATTTGTATGTAGAGTGTTAGTTGCCAGCATACTGCTGTTGAGTTTTTGTTACCTTCTTCTTTATATGTTTACCTCCTTTGTTGTATCCTCTTCTTTTGTTCAAATTAAAGCTCTGCATTTGGATCCTCACTCTCTTGTCTCTTCCCTGCACAAACCCTGACACTTTCATTAGGTTTGTATGACATTATCTAATTTATGGAATAATTGACCTCGACCCATTGAATTATTGAAAAATAGTGCACACCCAAGGTGGTAATGCTTGGAGTGGTCATTAAACCTTGGGTATGCATTATTTTATTTTTTTATTTTTTTATTTCAATTATACTGCTTTGTCCACGGTTACCACACCTTAAAACATTGTTCAGGGTTTATCTCAAGACTTTTGCTAGTCTTCAACTTTCTTCAATCACAGATGAAATGAAAGTTTACTGGAGTAAAAGGTAGTGCGTTTGTGCATGTGTGTGTGTTTGTGTGTGTGCATGAGCAAATGCAAGAGAAAGAAAGCAAGAAAACTGAGATAGATCACGTGTTGGATTACCTGTGTTTGCTGCTCTCGTCAGCAGAAACATTGCTTCAAAATGGAGTTTTAGTATACTTCTTAGCAGGGACTAAAAAGAGTTCAAGGAATGAAAACAAAAAAACGAACGAAATTTTTAGCAGAACATAACCAAAAACCAGAACAAAGTGATTTTTTTTGTGTATTATTCATAAGTTTGAAATATGAAAATTAAATTTGTATCCTTCCAGTCACCAAACTCTTTAACATTATTTCAGCATCTATTGAAGCAAGCTGTAACCCCTTATTCTTCCTTGTTTTCCAGTTTGCCCATTTTGCTGTACCATTCAAATAGTTTAGCAAGCATACTTTCTGTCTATCTGAAAATCTGTATAATCCCCAATAAAAACCTCATGAGAAAACTGCTCTCTATCTATGTGGGAGACTAGTTGACTAAATAGTTTTGATGCTGCTAGTCGACACTGGAATAACTAGTCTGAAAATTTTTTTCCCATTAAACTGTTCAACATTTTTATACATTTAAGTTTGGCTTTATATTTTTACAGAGGCTGCACTTAAATTATTGTCATATTAATGTTACGCATTTTAAAAATAATTAATAATACAAATAATATTTAAAAAAGAGGATATATGGAGCAGATACAAAGTTTAATTTCACCTCAGGCTGCGCATGCTTCTTCCCTCTCTCATTCGCGGCACGCACACTCTGTGCAGGAAAATGTCCTCTCACTGGACAAGCAAACACAGCAAAGCCAAAGTAGTTATGAAATAACTTCTGTGGTGGTGCTGGAAGCGGGTTTACGAAATGTTGGGTTACAAGTCGCTATGGATGTTTTCACATTAGAGTCTTCTTTAAATCTTGTAGTAAATTTTCCACTGAGTGTGCTTTTTCAAGCGCAGCATGATTGTTTCAGTGTCCTGTCTTTCACCGGACCATGTCAGTGTGTTAATTTTGCTCATCAAAGAAATTATGTTTTTGAGTAAGTAGCCTTGAAAATTACAGTTTATGCCATTTTTTTTAATCTGCTGATTAAGAAGGCTATTTTCAACAAGGTGCCAACTGCTTAACGGGTTAAAATATCTTTTATTATGTGTGCAAGTCATGTTTAGAATACATTAAGTTTATAGTAGGCTACATCACAGGCCTATTTTTTCTATCCTATAGCTATTTTTCATTTTTTTTTTTCATCGTATGAAACGTCCTGGTTTCTTTCATATCCTCCATTCCCTGATGGAGGGAACGAGACGTTGTGTAGATGTAGTGACACCATGGGTCACTCTTGGGAGCCCCAGCAACGCCAAGGCTGGGTCTGCCTCCTCCTGGGGCAGCGCTTGCAGGTTCACCACCTGATCCCTAAAAGGGGTCGTGGGTCGGGGTCTCAGGATCACGTAAGAGTAACCCAGACTGAACTCCAGGCACGATGCACTGACAGAGAACGCCTGCAGGTCCCCTACCCTTTTGATGGAAGTGAGCGCAGTCAGGATGGCAGTCTTCAAAGAGAGTGCCTTAAGCTCAGCTGACTCCAAAGGCTAAAAGGGAGCTCCCTGTAGACCCCGAAAGACTACAGAGAGGTCCCACGAGGGGACGAGGTGCGGTCTGGAGGGATTCAACCTCCTAGCACCTCTCAGGAACCAGATGATCAAGTCGTGCTTCCCCAAGTACTTACCATCTACAGCATCGTGATGAGCCGAAATAGCGGCAACATACACCTTCAGGGTGGAGGGGGACAGCCGCCCCTTCAGCCTCTCCTGCAGGAAGGAAAGCACCGATCCGACTGCACATCTCTGGGGGTCTTCACATCGGGAAGAACACCACTTAGCAAACAGACGGCACTTCAAGGCATACAGGCGCCTCGTAGAGGGAGCCCTAGACTGAGTGATCGTGTCTACCACCGCGGGTGGTAGGCCACTTAGGTCTTCCGTGTCCTGTCCAGGGGCCAGACGTGGAGATTCCAGAGGTCTGGTCGTGGGTGCCAGATGGTGCCCCGTCCCTGAGAAAGAAGGTCCTTCCTTAGGGGAATTCGCTGGGGGGGGGGGTCCCGAGGAGCATGAGATCTGAGAACCACGTCTGGGTGGGCCAGTAGGGTGCTACTAGGATGATCTGCTCCTCATCCTCCCTGACCTTGCACAGGGTCTGTGGGGAAAACGCGTATTTGCGTAGTCCAGGGGGCCAGCTGTGTGCCAGCGCATCTATACTGAGGGGTGCATCGGTCAGGGTGTACCAAAGCGGGCAGTGGGAGGATTCCCGGGAAGCAAACAGGTCTCCCTGTGCTCGACCAAATCGATTCCAAATTAGCTGGACCACCTGAGGGTGGAGTCTCCACTCTCCCCTGAGGGTAACCTGACGTGACAGCGTGTCCGCTGCAGTGTTGAGGTCGCCCAGGATGTGAGTGGCTCATAGCGACTTGAGGCGATGCTGACTCCAGAGGAGGAGACAGCGGGCGAGTTGTGACATGCAACGGGAGCGTAGACCACCTTGACGGTTGATGTATGCTACTGTCGCTGTGTTGTCTGTCCAGACCAACACGTGCTTGCCCTGGATCAACGGCCGAAACCTCAGCAGGGCGAGAAGTACTGCTAACAACTTTAGGCAGTTGATGTGCCAAAGCAGCCGTGGGCCAGTCCAGGAGCTGGCGGCTGTGTGCCCCTTGCATACGGCACCCCAGCCAGTCTTGCAGGTGTCTGTTGTAACCACAACAACAGACCAGCATCATGCGTTCGACAGCTCATCTGCTGAATAGTGCTGCAGGAAACACTGTCAGAGTATTTAAGTATGGTGTTCCAAGATGCATGTTCAAGAACCTATAAAGAAACAGAAAGTCATGAAAATCAAACAGGTTCTTTATTTATTTTTTAATGGATACTTGAAGCATGTAGCATTTGTCGTGCTACTTTGAAACTTGCTAATAAAAGTAGATTGTTACTGGAAAAGCTACACTGTTTCTGATTATTTTTAATTTTTCAACTGAAAAAGCTGAACTGTTCACACTCCTGAAAAATGTAGTGAAGTTATTAGCATTGCTACCTTTTTTCAGTTACTTCCCAACACTGCCACTGGTAGAGAATGTGTATGGGAGAACATGGAGATAAAGCATGTGGGAAACATAAAAGTAATAATTGTTTCTCAAACAAGCAAAGGAAATAAATGTCCTCTCTCAAAATACAAACCCTGTTCAGCAGGTGGTGAACATCAGTCGAGCATCTGTAGAAGTTAACTTTTCATTTTGTCATATTTTTTCCTCTATTTGTTGATTTGCTTTCAGTGCTTGTTTCTTTCCCAGAGATGTGATTGCAGTGAAACAGAGATGTCCTGTAATTAGACAGTCTGTTCACTCTTCAGTTGAACTGTGCGTGGCCCTCCCAAAGGGGGCCTTCAGCGCAACAAGAGCAGAGGGGCCAGAGGAAGACCTTTTGAGTGACAGACGGGTCAGCCATCCCCCCGAAAGACATTCTTCTTACAGACCTGTTAATGAGGCTTTTCGATTCATCACACCACAGAGGAAAGGCCAATAGATGTCTCTCAAGGGGCTAGCGACCAAATGAAAAGCAAAAGGTTGCGCAAAACCCTTTCTGCACAAGGCCAAGATAACAGTATTGATTAAATGAAGCAACAGACCGGATGTTTTTTAATAACATAATGTTGGCAGAATTATTACATCATTTGGGGGTTGTAGAGTTCTTTCAGACTATTTAAATTGTTACAACAATTGTTGTTTTAGTAAACCACAACATAACTAATCTGAACCCCACTGTAAAATTTAGAACATGTTCCAAAACATGCTTAAGCTGTATTTTTAGATGATCTTATAAAAATTATGTGACTGTGGCGACATATTTGCAAAATGACATTAAAAGGTTCATTACACATATCGCGGCAGTTCCGAGGTAAAATGTCCACTGTGTAGCACTAAATGAGTTAAACGTACTCCCACACATCTGAGATTTTTAAGGTTAATATTTTATCGACAAAACCTTCCTCCCTACTTTACAGGAGTGGTCACATTTACCTTAGCACAACAAAATTCCATGGGTGAAATACAGTCATCTCAATGGGAATCCGCACGATCGTGAATTTCACGCGATGGACTTCCGGTGGCGAAGAATTTCCTCGCTTTTACTGAGTTTATGAGGAGTTCAAGTTAGGTCAACTTTGACTGTTGACCAATAGGTCATGGCTTTATTTGGCAGTGACCTCTGTGAGGACAGTGGTTCATACACAGCTACAATGAATATTCACAATGGACAAGGATATCATTTTAGCTGCGAGTTTCTTTTTAATTTCACTCTCATAGAGTATGAAATGCAGTGTTAATAAGATGCTGCTTGACTATTTGTTTTTTGCTCAATATCTGTCTATGCCCTCTTCGCCCGCAGGATTATGTTGTGCAAATGTAAGTGTGACTGCACCTTAAACTGAAACCTAACCAATAGTGTAATTAAAAGCAAATGCAAGATGAAAAACGCAATTGCTAAAGCAATCACATAATTTTGTGGTGCTTCTATGACTGTTTTGGATCATTCTTTTCTGAACTCTTACCCTGGCCCTTCGCAAGTACAGCGTTCTATGAGTTGAGCTCCCACGCAACTTGATCACACTCAAATAAGCTTTTGAATGTATTTATTTATGGTTTATTTGATAGGGACAGATACATAGATAAACATATATACATATACAATATACATAGATAAACTGAAAACAGCTATCCAATGCAAGTATCATTGTGTTTATAGAGAATTATAATTTGCAACACCCATTTAAGGGTACCATTTAAATATTTGAACTCAACCTTTACATAATGAAAATCAATAACATTTACTAAGCTTAAAATCTTGTTAAAAAAAGTGTTTAGATGACATAAGATAGTATGGTAACACTTTATAATAACAGTACACGAATAATCATGAATTAATACCTGAATTAATAGTTACTTCTGCATAAATTAAATATGAGTTAAGGAATGGACTAATCAGGAAATAATGAAGAGCTAACATTAACTACAACATGACTCATATGAATTCATGCTTTAATAACAGCCACCTTAATTACATGTTAGTTCATGTTTGATAGTTAATGCATTAATTAACATTAGGGAATAAACTAAATCAAACAGCCTTTATAAGAAAGGATGTGAAGTACTTTAACCTTGAATTAAACATTCATATTTAATATTGTCATAATTAAAATATTTTATACTTTTAGCTGTCTGCAGTTTTGCCACAAACGTCATTGAATGACGTATATAATTCCGCTATTTTTAAATGGACATGAAAAAATTTAGAAAAACACAAAAAATAATAATGATCAACAATAATTTGATCCCAAACCATTTTAATTTATTCTTCATTCTTTTTATTTCATACTCACTGTACTACTCAATTCGCTCGTCATCCAGACAGTAGAAATAGGAAATGTTGTCATTATTTTGCTGGATTCATATTTGTTTCTGTTTTATATATATATATTTCTCAGTGTTTTTCTTGGTTACTTTGTGAGTTTCATCAGTACTCAAAATCAAAATTCAAAATGATGATAATGGATCATCATCATCATCATCATCACCAACATCGTTGTTAATAATAGTAATTTGTTTTGTTATAAGCACCCCGATGGGGTGCTTATAAGCGGTGCTCTCCAGGTGTTGGCTGGATACTTGCCAATATTTCCTATGGTAATGCTGACATTTTTAATCTAACATTATTGGTTGTTTTGTTGGACTAAATTAAGGATTGAAATCAGAGATTTTATCATATCAATTTTGGCAACGTTATGTGCAGTATTTGAATTAATTTTGTTATTTGAATTGAACGTATTAAACGCTAACATTAGTATTTTTAGCATTTCCGATTTGGCATCAGGAGAGAGACAAAACACACCTTATAAATCATTTAAAAGTGCCTTGTATGTCTTAACAGGTATGTTTGGATTTTCTTTCGAGTCTGTATATGTTTCAAAAGAGATTTAATTCATTTAAAGCGTATTGGTGGAAGGTTGACACTTGTCTTTCAGTATTGTTTTTTTCTTCACATTAAAGAAAATGTGAATCTTGAATACGTGGTTATATCCTTGGCAATAAATCCATAACTTGTTAATGCATCATCATGTAATGACTTTACTTGGTGGGGCACATCATTATTAACTCATTGTTAACTACTCATGAACTATCATCAACTGATGGCTTGTTAACGAATCATCATGTCATGACTTTACTTGGTGGGGCACATCATTATAAACTTACTATCAACTACATGTACTACATAGTATTCATCCCAGTTAAATCACATATTGTTTAGCATAATTTGGTTTGACATGAGGTAAAAGCTGAGATGCGGACATGGCCTGCGTATGGTTGACGGGTGAACTGAGTGGTAGGACAGAGAGTGGAAGGGCAAATATGAAGGGAAAGGAATGGAGAATCACACAGAATGGGTTGAGATCAATTATTATTAATAATAGTTATTGGTGGTAATCATTAAAGGAAAAGTTTACCCAAAATTGAAAATTCTCTCATCAATTACCTACCCTCATGCCATTCTAGATGTGAATGACTTTCTTTTCTTCTGTAGAACACAAAAAAAGATTTTTGTAATAATATCTCAGCTTTGTAGGTCCATAAATGGCAAATGGTGACCAAAATGTTTAAGCTCCAAAAAGCACATAAATCCAGCATAAATGTAGGCTAATCCATATGACATCAGTGGTTTAATCCATGTCTTCTAAAGATGTCCAATTGGTTTACAGTGAGATCAGATCAAAATATAACTCCTTTTTCACAATAAATTTCCTTGGCCATCATGATTTCAAACTCGATTACACTTCCTTGCACCATCTAGCACTCTGTGCATGCACTATGAAGTATAATTGAGCTTGAAATCAAGATTGTGCCTAGAGACTGCAATGGCAAGATGTATGGTGAAAATGAGTTAGATTACTTTTATTCTGTTTTATGTGTGTGGCAGCGGGGGCGTGGTCAAGCATCTCTCCGGAGAGAGAGAAAGCGGTAAGGGCGCTTACACCTGAGCTAAATTATGTCTAACACCTGTCTCTAATTTCAGTGAGCACGGGGAGAGCGGCATAAATAGGGCCACGCAGCACTCAGACGGGAGAGAGAGACTGGACACGAAAAAGCCGAGCCAGAACCAAGATTTTGGAATATGAAAGTTTACTTGTGAAACAGTGTGTGTGTTTAGTTTAGTGTTTTAGGAAAGACTGTGTATCGGTGTTGTGAAGAGGGAATAATAAAGCCTCACCCTAAGAAGGAAAGCTGCTTCTCGCCTCCTCTTTTACAATGTGCTTTTTGGAACTTCAAAAATGTGGTCCCCATTCACTTTCATCATGCATTGTATGGGCCTACAGAGCTGAGATATTCTTCTAAAAATCTACATTTGTGTTCTGCAGATGAAACAAAGTCTGGGATGGCATGAGGGTGAGTAAAAGATGGGAGAACTATTAATTTAATGTGTTCAACATTTGATAAGGATGATCCATGTAAATTATGCAGAATAATCCTGCGTCATCCAGCGATGTTTGTAGCGAACCTGAAGACATCAAATGTAATACAAATTGTAATTATGACCATTTTAAATTATGTACATTTAATTCAAGGTTAAAGTACTTCACATTATTTCTTATAAATCCTGTCTGATTTAGTTTATTTCCTAACGTTAATTAATACATTAACTATCAAACATGTACTAACATGAAATTAAGGTGACTGTTATTAATGCATGAATCCCTATGACTCATGTTGTAGTTAATGTTAGCTCTTCATTAGTTCCTGATTAGTCCATTCCTTAACTCATCATTAATTTATATGTAAGTAACTATTAATTCAGGTGTTAATTCATGATTATCCATGTACTGTTATTAAAAAGTGTTGCCGATAGCATTGTGCAAGGGACAGGGTGAAAAGTGTTTATGAACTGGTAATCTACCATTTTACTTATGAGTAGTGTGAAAGTGAGTAAAAGTCATTGTTGTTCTAGCGCCTGTAGTGTTCATTTTGCCTAGAAAGTGATGTGATACATACAAGTCATGTAAAAGTTATTTAGCAAAAATATATGTATAGTAACGTGATTCTATGTTTGCAGATTTTCCAGCAAGGAATACTGTATTTTAGGTAGGAAATTCAGGTCTGTATCTTCAAGAAACACAACAACATCTCCCTTTTCCTTGAAGTCAAGTCAAGTGGCTTTTATTGTCATTTCAACCATATATAGCTAGTACAGTACACAGTGAAACGAAACAACGCTCCTCCAGGACCATGGCGCTACATAAAACAACATAAAAAAACTACATAAAACAAACACAGAACTACGTGAGACTACACAGAACTAAATAAGACCTACACATTACTACATAAAGTGCACGTGTGCAAACAGTACAAGACGGTACAATAATTGCTAAAAACAGGACAATAGGCACAGTAAGAGACAGTGCAGTGCCGACCAGTACACAGTTCTACATAGTACATAGTTCATGCTAAATAGAAGTTTTGTTTTTGTTTTGATATCATCTGTGCTCTTCGTCCCCTCTCATCCTTGATTGTCAGAGAAGTGTGCGCTTGTGCTGAGAGCAGAGGCTAACTGCAAATCAATAGTCTGCAGTTGTTTCCTACATTTAAAGTGTGAAATACAAGCTTTGCGCTCTAACCACGCGGCAGCTGGCATGTGAAAGAGCCATAATCATCTCCATTCTTGCTCGTCATGAGCAATTAAGCTCTGGATCATGAAGCGATTCTCATCACCCAAAGACAAACTGGCCTATAAGGCCATGGGCAGCGACACACTCACATATCCATAGAAATTCTTCATAAGCTCTCAGGAACACTTAGACATTTAAACTGAAAACCTAAGATGTGATTCTAATGCATAGCTACAGGGATGATGGGGAAATGAAGAGTGTGGCAACTCACAATCCATCACACCACGTAGGGTTGCACAATTAATTATATTTTAATAGCGATCATGATTTCTGCTTCTCATGGTTAAATAAGCATATCCTTCACCTATATTAGTGAGCTAGCAAACAGAAATTATCAGCCAGGTAAAGTTGCAAATTGTTGTTCATTTTCATTGTAGGCTGTGACTAGGGATGATAGACCAAATCACAAGCTTTTTTGTAGTAAAGTTTTAAATTTTTAACCAACCACGCTATCTTCAGAGGTTTGCTACTGACCAATCGCTGTTTCACTTTTGAGCACTTGCTGAAATTCAGAACAGCAGATGTTTACGAGTATCGTATGTGCCCTGCACCAGTGGCAACTGCAGCTGTACGGCCGTATGCACTGTGCGTACTATGAGCGCTCCGTCTGACCTGAGAAACATTAAATGTCAGAATATTTCATCAATCATGAAGTGTGTCCCATATTTCTGTTGGCTGAGCAAAAGAACTAGCAATGCCCAATTTGCGAATGAATAATTCTAAGTCGGTTCTTTTCAGTGAATTGGCCAAACAGGCTTGCAAAACGGCCTGAATTGATTCATGATTCAGTCCAGTTCATTCGGAATGCTCTCTGTGTCTCACAGAGTAAAACAGTATCAGGATCTTTACTAACACAGAGAACAAACAGTGCTGGATCCAGTGGAAATTTACCTACAATCAACTGAAACAAAAGGCTGCCTTTTTGAGAGGTAACTTTGAGAAATGTCTCAGTTACTGTCGTAACCTCCGTTCCCTGATGGAGGGAATGAGACATTGTATCGATGTAGTGACACTAGGGGTCGCTCTTGAGAGCCCCGAACACCTCAGATTTTTGAGAAAAGGCCAATGAGAATTGGCAAGTGGAATTTGCACGCCACTCCCCCGGATATACTGGTATAAAAGGAGCATCGTTCCCTTTCCGCTGTCTACCAAAGCAGACAAAGAGCTGCTCAGAGTGTCTAAAGCTCTGCGTGTGATCCAAGTAGATGCGCAAAGTACGCACCGGACACAGCAACGACAGGGCTGGGTCAGCCTCATCCTGGGGCAGCGCTTGCAGGTTCACCACCTGATCCCTGAAGGGGGTTGTGGGAACCTTGGGCACATAGCCTGGCCGGGGTCTCAGGATTACGTGAGAGTCACCCGGACTGAACTCCAGGCAGGTAGCGCTGACAGAGAACGCTTGCTGGTCCCCGGCCCTCTTGATGGAGGTATTTGTTCTGAACAGTTACTAGAAGAAATGCTTTAGCCAATAGTTACATAAATGCCACTCATACTCGAGAAAATGCAAAAAATGCTTCTCTCAAAGTCACCAGAATTAAATGCTTTGGTGTTGTTTTTGCAAAACAATTCTCAATGGGGGAGCATGCCCCCGGATGCCCCTACATAGGTTGTATTAAGCAGATTTCTGTGTACCCTCAGATGCAATCCTGCAGGCACCCATGCCCTGCACTGATCTGTAATACTACATATACTCGGAACACACATGAGGTTATGGTATTATAGCCTTCTCAAAGTGGTTCTGTGGTCACTGCACATGGAATTAATTCCATCTTGTGCTTTGATAATGTATGTAATATACAGAACAGCTGTGCTCTGAGTTCAGTTTGGTTTGGTTCGTGTGCATCACTAACGTGCACGGACAGCGTTATACAAAGCGCTCCAGATTTACTTAAGTTGCACATTTGCGTAATTCCAAATATGTTTGTCCATTACAAGTGTGTAAACAAATCTAAAGTAACCCCGTGGGTTGTGTGGAGCGATGAGGAGATGAAAGCATTTCACAATGGAAAGAGCACAAAGCTGTTGACACTGTCACCTCTTCCGGTAACACACAGAAACAACACACTTCCTTCAACAAGTCTTCAACAAGTCTTCCTTCAAAATAAAAGACTTGATAAAATAATTAGGCTTCCTTCAAAATAAAGCCTTGAGACTGTATAGCAATTCTGCATGCTCAATTATAACAGAAATACAGTATATTATTATATATTACTGTATGGTACGGGAATATAATAATGTTAATAATAATAATAATAAATAATAATAATAATTTAAAGAATGGATCTTAAAAGAAGATGCATGTGTAAACACCCAGCAGAGTAACTGTTTCTAGCAGTAAAGAATGGGAAAAACATGACTTTGGTCAAAAGGAATCATTTACTAGTTACTAGGACATCAAATGGAGGCCCAACACAGCACTAAAATTGTTTATTATACAAAAGTAACAAATATATTTATATTTTAATAAAATGGGAAGTATTTCTCCCATCTTTTAAAAGTTAATAAGCCTATTTATTTAGCTATCCTAACTATGCACTATGATATGGTAAGTTGCATTTTGTTCATCATGCATTTATCATAGTTTTTTTTACCTGTTGTCATTGATCCTATCAGAACAGAACTTTGACCCTTTTTTGGGTCGCTTAACATAATCTCATGAGAAATCGTCACAATACTAAAAGGTGGCGAAGTCATATCAATTCATATGACTTCATTCATACGAAATGTACAACTTATACATCAACCGTGTTTTGCACGGCCCCCAACCCCCTCTCTGATGCATCCGTATGCAAAATGAAGGGGAGAGAGAAGTTAGGAGCATGTAGAAGCTGTCCGCCACAGAGTGCAGATTTCACTCTTGTAAAAGCCTGTTGGCATGCCTTCGTCCACTGGACCAGATCTGGCGCCCCCTTTTTAGTGAGATCAGTCAAGGGGCTGGTGGTGTCAGAGAAACTAGGCACAAACCTTCGGTAGTAGCCAGCCAGCCCCATAAACTATCTCACCTTCTTTTTGGTCTTGGGATGTGGGCAGGCCGCCATTGCCACGGTCTTATCAATTTGAGGCCGTACCTGCCCATGACCCAAGTGGAAGCCCAGATACCGTACTTCCACCCATCCAATTGCACACTTTTTCGGGTTTGCCGTGAGCCCCGCCCACCTTAGCGACCTCAGGACGGCTCTCAGATGCTGCATATGCCTGTGCCAGTCATTACTGTATATGATGATGTCATTTAAATAGGCAGAAGCATATGCAGCGTGCGGTCAGAGAATCTTATACATAGGCACTAGAACGTGGCGGGAGCCCCAAACAAACCGAATGAAAGAGTGATGAATTGGTGTAAAAACGGTGTGGAAAATGCCGTTTTCTCTCGGGATAATGGAGTTAAGGGGATCTGCCAATATCCCTTTGTTAAATCCAGTGTTGAATAAAATTAAGCCGCACCCAACCGATCGAGCAGTTCGTCAATTCGGGGCATTGGGTATGCGTCAAATTTAGACACTGCATTGACTTTCCGATAATCTACACAGAACCGGACTGACCCGTCACTCTAAGGTACAAGAACAACTGGGCTGGCCCAATTGCTGTGCGATTCTTCTATTACCCCCATCTCGAGCATTGCTTCTAATTTCGTCCCGAATCATTTTTTTCTTACGTTCGGGCAAGCGGTATGGCCGACTATGCACCACCGCTCCCGGTGGGGTCTCGATATGGTGTTGTATGAGGTTAGTACGACCGGGAAGAGGAGAGGACATATCTGCAAATTCCTTGCTGTGACAACCGACCCAGTGTGTGTAGCTTTGCTCAAAGATCAAGGACAAATTGAATTTCATTTTTGCTTTGGGAAGGTCCTTCCTCCCACGCCTCCCGTATGACATCAAGCACCTCGCGGGGCCGACGTCCATACAGGCGCTCGAAGGGGGAAAACCCCATGGAGGCTTGCGGGACCTCCCTGGCTGCAAATAATAGGGGTTCCAGCCATTTGTCCCAATTTCTAGCATCCTCGTGTACAAACTTGTGAATCATATTTTTCAGGGTTCGATTAAATCTTTCCACCAGCCCGTCAGTTTACGGGTGATAAACGCTGCTGCGAATCAATTTACTCCTCAGCAAATTATAAAGTTTGCACCATGTACGTGACATAAAAGTTGTGCCTTTGTCGGTGAGGATTTCTTTCGGAATCCCCACCTGGGAGATAATTTTGAAGAGTGCCTCTGCAACACTGCGTGCTGAGATGTTGCGTAAAGGCACTGCTTCCGGATATCGTGTTGCATAATCTACCAGGACTAATACAAACCGATATTTGTGTGCTGACCGCTCTAATGGCCCAATGATGTCCATACCAACTCTTTCGAAGGGGGCCTCAATCAACAGTAATGGGCGCAATGACGCTCTTGGGGTGGCCGGTGGATTCACCAACTGACATTCACGGCATGCCGCACACCATCTGTGTACATCCCCGTGAATGCCCGGCCAATAAAAGTGGGCCATTAAACAGTGCAGTGTTCTCTCTTGTCCTAAGTGACCCGCCATTGGATTATGGTGAGCTGCCTGTAAAAGTGTTTCCCGACGGCTCCTCGGGACTAATAACTGGATTGTATTTTCATGGGTTTGAGTGTCCTGCATCACTTGATACAACCGGTCCCTAATAATTGAAAAATACGGATATGTGAGGGCGACATCAGGCTGGAGCTGCTGGCCATCTATTACTCTCACTTTGTCAAACACGTGCCTAAGGGTTTCGTCACGCGACTGCTCTAGAGGGAAATCCCCCTCCAGGAACTCCCTCAGGGCAGGAGTGCTGGAGAATTCCCCTCCTGTGTCATCTGAGCAGACGTGGACGGCCCTGGCTCCGCCTCCCCAGCCATCGTGTTACACATTACACACCGAGACTTTGGTTTGCAGGATCCATCATCACACAACGCTTTTAATAATCTTTTAAACTCCAGCCAATTGGTCCCCAAAATTAGTGGATGGGTGAGGCGGGAATTAACCGTGGCCTCCACTCTATGCTTTACCCCCCGAAATTGAATGACGGTAGTCACTACCGGATATTTGTGAACATCCCAATGCACACACCTCACCATCACCTTGTGTTTTGTACCCAAAGACACGTCATGAACCAAGCCATGGTGAATCGAGGTTTGATTACAGCCCAAATCCACCAGGGCTTGGTATGCACGCCCCTTAATTTTTACTGGTATACAGTACATTCCTTGCTTGATCGGGGGCAGTCTGTGCGTGTCGGGGACCCGCATCCATATCTCCACCTCCATTACTGGACACCGGTTTTGGACATGTCTCAGTTCCCCACAACTCCGACAGACTGGCCCAGACTTCCCAGCTGCACTCGTGGGAGACATCAACCTGGTAAGGACGACGGAGAGGGGTAGGGGAGGGGGCTGGCGTGTAGTGAAGCCCACGAAGGCAGGGCGCCAGTTTGGGTGGAACCACTCCCTGTTTCCGGGGAGCGGGTATAGGGCAAGAGAGAGGAGAGGGAGGGACAAGAGGAAGAGGAGAAGCAAGAGAGAGAGAGATGGAGAGAGAGAGATCTGGACTGCTCGCCTGCTTCCGGGTAGGCCGCCATGTGGGCTTCGGCCAGCTGGACGGCGCCATCCACCGACGTGGGGCGATGGCACTGGACCCATTCTGCGGTTCTTTGGGGCAGGCGTACAGTCAGCTGCTCTAGCAACATCAGTTCGATGAGGTTTCCCATGCCGCAGCCTTCCTCGGCTAGCACCCATCACAGAGCTGCTGGGCAAACGCAAACGGGCGGCTGGCTTTGCTCAGGGTGAGGGATTGGAACTGCTGGTGGTGTTGTTCCGGTGTGCGGCCAACCCATTGCAGGACAGTCTTCAGCTTCGTGTAGTCCAGGCGGTCCTCAGCTGGTAGTTGCTGCACCCTGAGCTGGACCTCCCCGGAAAGCAGCAGCAGCAAGTGGAGGGCCCATTGGGTTCGCAGCCAGCCGGAGGCGGTGGCCGACTGCTCAAAAAAACCCACAAACGCCTCCGGATCGTCCTGGGGCCCCATCTTCGAGAGCAGCAGCTGTGGCTTCATCGCTGCTTCCTGGGCCACGGTGGAGGATCTGCCTGCAGCTAACCAGTTCCGCAAGGCCTGCCGATCCTCAACCTGGGCTTGGAGGATCTCCTGGAAAAGCCGCTCCTGGGCGAGGAGGGCTTGATGATGGGTCGGATGACTTCGCCCAGCGGTGAGGTGTCCATGGCGGCCAGTCTTCTTCACAATCCCGGGTTTCGGCACCAGTGTAGAGGGGTTCGAGTAGGAAGTCCATGTGAGTCAACTTTTAATACTGTTCCTTTTCAGCTTCACAACAAATTATTGGCTTTTCAGCACTTAAACTAAATACTTTACACACACAGCTTCAGTTTAAACAGTCCACAATAATACAGCTTTTCAGTGTGTCTCAGGGTGTGTGTGTGTGTGGCACCAACTCTCTCTCTCTGTCTGTCACTCCAGTGGCCTTTTAAAGCCCGTCTCCATCATCACTGAAACGAGACACAGATGTTTAATGTTAACAATCACCAGGTGATGGCCCTTACCACTTCCTCTCTCCCCAGTGACAGACACACGACCATGTCCCGCTCCATAGGGTGTGTAGACTTTTTATATCCACTGTAACTCGTACATGGAATTTGGTACAAATTCGCCATCCAGTACTATTGTGACAAATAGATTTTGCACAAAGGTTTAGTACTTTTCACAGCTAAAGCAATAATCTGATGTTAAATAAAGCACATCAACATGTACGTGTATTCTTATCCATGATGTTTACGAATGCTTTACTAAACTCACTTAACATAACATAAGATAAGGGGTGTAAGCTGTATGTTTACCATAGGAGCTCCAATAAATGACCAGTGACCAGTTAACCTGACTGCTGTCCCACCTTACTTCACACTAATCAAAGGTTTCTCTGTCACTCACTGCCTTAGAACCAATCCATTAACATTTAATTACAGTTTTTTTATGGGACTGAGTGGACAGCAGCAGTAATCTGTCTGTTGTGTTAAAAGATGCAGTTACACCATGAAAGCCAGCATTTGAACAAGGGCTCAACAGGATTTTGTTTCCCATAAAAAAAAAAATTCCATGAATTAATATATGAATTCATAATTAACTGCATATTTAAACCTCTTTTTGACTGTTCCTAATGTCTCAGGTATTCACAGTGGCCTCATCACTGCAGATACTTACATCATCTATCCTTATTATCTATGTATGACACATCACTGCAGCTGCTGCTCTAATCACAGTAAGCTGACATCAAGCACGATGAAATATCAGTAGTGACATGTTGACACACCCACATATTCATATTTTATATCAGACAGTTGTCCAGTCCCTCTCGGCTTTCTCTTCAATAGAGGATGATGTGCTACACAATGAAAAGGTCATAAGTAGGCCTATTTGTGTGACTTAAAAAAAAAAAAAAAAAAAAAAAGCTTGATTACTATGACCTCACTGTGCTGTTAAATCCAAATAAAAGGCTAAATCAAGTTTCTGAACTTTAGCAGATTCCACCGTTTGAGTCCACTCTAAATTATAGCTTTTCTCTGGGAAAATCACTAATTTCCTCAGCCTAATCCATTTAATGATGAAAGTGAACCAATAAGTTGGAAAGGGAATGTAGTTACTGGCCAAACAATGAAATAAAGGAATAGCATCAGCAAATCCTTAACTACGGGCTTTTAAGGAAGTCTGATATCTCATAATCTGATTGCTGTGGGAGCAATTTAAGATATTCTGCAAGATCTGAATATGATTCAAAAACTAGCATAAAAAAAAATTTGCATTCAAAACATTGACAAATTTCTCCTGTAATGCAACATGTGGATTGTCAAACATATTGTAAAGCAATCATTTCACCATAGGTCTTAAAGCATTGAGTAATGCACTAAGTAATCTTTTTCACTTAAACACAAAACTTGTGTTCACCTAAAAAATGAATAGTTTGAGATTGAGATAAAGACTTGAGATAAAGATACAAAATAAAGACTTCAGTTACATTAGTTGCCTAGAAAATGCTATTTAATTTTGCATTATGGCTGGCATAGAAATGTTATTTCTACAATGGTACTGATAACCAAAAACTTTTGATCTTGCGTGACGCTACAGTCACAGCAATAGGTGTCAGTATAAGTTTCAAGATCTCTGTCCTATTGTTTTAGACAAACAAATAAGAGTCAGGGAAGTGTAAACAAAAAATTATACTTGGACCACCTTTAAATCAACTTTTTGGACCTCTCTAACAAGAATGAGCATGATAATCCTGAGAGCACTATAATCTTCTCAGAGAAGAGCACTTGACTTTTTGTTATTGAATATACAGGATCCTTTAACCTCCTCTGTGGCAGAGATGTGTGTCTCCTGCCTGATTGCTTTGTCACAAACAGGCCATCTCTACACCTCTCTCCCTCATGATCAATTGATAAATAATTCATATGCCATGTGAAGTAGCACATTTATTATTGACGGTCTCTCTTGCATAACGTCTCACCCAAAACGCAGCATTTTTGTGTTTTGCTTACTTCTTGTGCTGAAATTTTTTTTTCTTTTAACATCAATGTTGATAACATACATGGAAGGTGTCATTCATAAAATTTACCACAGGCTGCATTATCCTATATTTAGCAATCATCAAGTTCAATCCACAGATGCTTACATAAATCAAATTGGGCGCTGTTTATGACATCATGCGGCCTGAATTTTCTAATTTAGCCTTTTATTATGATGTGTTTTTTGAACAACAACCAACACATGGCTCTCAAATATTGTTTGTCAACTGCCACTTTTAGAGGCGTTACAGATATGTTTTCATCCTTCTGCAGGGCCCTAGAGGGGCAATGGTGTTAACTGCTATTTGAAGAGGCGTTCAATAGCTCGCTGAGCACTCCAAAATAATTCTTGCAAAAGGGCACTGGCACAGGACTTTTTCCTATTAATATTGTTTTGTACTGTTGTACTTAAAGACCCCATGAAATGAATATTAGAGTTTTGTGGCTTTTAGTGTGTTAGCTTTTTTGGTCATCTATAGGCTAGCTACTAGTTTACTCTTAAACATTGATAAATTTTACTTTTAGCAGATATACGCAATGCATAAAGTCTTTCTCTTATGGGAAACGGACCAAAATATTGATGGCTCAGTCCACAATTTTTGTCCAATTAAATGCTTTCTAGATTGAAAATATCCCTCCCACTAATGGTTCACGGTGACGTAACTAAAGCTATTGGCTATTTTCTTTTTTTTAAAAAGGGGACGGTTTAACAAAAAAAAAAGAAATAATAATTATAAGAGCAACAACCAAGATCAGTCAAAAAGATTCAGTTGTGAGCTTCACAACAAGCTCGGAGTATTCATACAAGTATTTCTAGTGATAGTAGTATTTGTTCACATTGAGTCTACAGTATATGGGTCTGTTCATGTTAAAGCTGGATTTATGGATTTAATGACTGATTGAGAATGAACGTTTTCCTCATTATAAGTGGGTAGTAGGTTAGACACAGTCTGACACCTGCCAAACTTCTCGTTCATTTAAACCAGGTTACAGCCCCCGGGCAGTATGATTTTCAGCTCTGATGCACTTACCACTATAAAGCCTATCTTGCCTCTGGGTATTTTTTTCCTCTGTTACTGTAGCCATCAGTCAAACAGCTCTGAACCACCTGAATGCACTTCTTCACCCAGCACCTTCTAACATACAAGACCATCACATATACAGTCACACCCTTAATAACCTCCGATTTATTTAGTGTTGAAGAACAAATGCATGTCAGGTTTGTAACTGTCTAAGTGAAGAAGACTCTGGCTTAAGCTTTATGGCAGTATACTGTAAGTACGTGAAGTACTAAATACACAGAAGTTGCATGTTGGTGTTGATATGGCAAGGGATTTTGGTCTGGCTTATACGGTTGTACAATGACAAGTTAAAGCTTTAAAAACAACAGAAGTAGGTTGAAAAAATATATAAATGCCAGATCTGTCATGGTGCAGTGCATCTTAAAATGTGATCAGTTGACATTTAGGCATTTCAAATATACTTCTCACCACTCAGCTTTAAATATGTTCACTTCATTATAGTAAGGATGGTGAAAAACACATGGTTTCCAAGGTTAGAAAATTGGGAGTGTCAGGGAATTTTCAAATTGTGATTTCCAGGCCTAAAAGGGTCATGGAAATTAATAAAATCTTGAAACGTCATGGAAAAGTCATTAAAAAATGTCTATAGTAAATGTACAGTACATTTTTCCAGCTATGCTAAGTTCTAAAATATTTTGGTTAGAAATTGTCATTATCCTGCTACTTTAGTCTTAGTTTATTCTTGTTGTGGTGGGATCATGACAGTCTCATCCGCCCATTGGTTTGTTTGTACATGTGCTTGAGTTTTCTCTCTCCTTCATGTCTCCCACAGGTGCCTCAGCAGCACAATCAGCATTGCCATGGCAATGCTAGTTTGCGCTGCTCGTTAATGGATCGGCGGCACCTGTCTCCTATCTCCTTTTTCCGTTTTTAAACCTCTCTCGTTTTCAATCTTGTGCCAGATTGTTTTTGTGTCAGTCGGTTTATATTTCAACCAGTGAGCGTTTTTGTTTTCATTCTTTTTGGTTTTGTATTTGTATTTTCAGTTCCCTCCCTGGCATCCTGGAGAACAGAAAGTGATGTCTGTGATTATGGCAGGAACGCAAGGAGCATAAAATGGTGTGCTCTTTCCTGAAAAACAGCATTTTTAGAGATCTTTGATGTAAGAGGCATGTACAACTTGACTATTGTGTTGATGGTTAAGGCTTATGGAGAGTGACTGTCTTGATGCATCCGTAAAGCCACTGTACATAGTAAACGCATCTTACAACCACAGTACAAACACTGTTTCCTGTCCTTGAGGGATGTGTTTGTTTCGGACATCCTGTTTGATCCCATCACTCAGCTGTTTAAGGGTTCCAAAGCATTACATTGCATATGACCCCAAAGTATAGTTCACCCAAAAATGAAAATGATGTACTCACCCTAATGTTGTTCCCTATGCTATTATTTATTCTGTTGAATACAAAATAAATTTTGAAGAATCATTACACAGCTCTTGTCAAACAAAAATTAATGGAATATAACAAGTTTAGTATCCAAGTCTTCTGGAGCTGAGCAATAGCTTCTAAGAACTGTCATAATATACTCCCGTAAAGTACCTGCTTGAAAATGATTGGAAAATTTCTCGTTTATGTTCCACTGAAGAAAATAACAGCATGCAGTAAAGAATTTTCATTTTTGGGTGAAATTCCTTTAATCAAAATTGGTTGCTGGCAGCTACTTAAGCTGTTTTTGCTTGGTCTCATCAGGATATAGAGAGCAAGAGTTTATCACAGTAGGGCGCTATGAAGACTCATTGTGCATGTACAGTATATGAGGCAGCTGTTGTAAAAGTGTTTAGCAGTATTCTCCAAAAATCTGCAAAAGAACATCAACTGAGAGTTTAAACTGCCTGTACTCGTAATGCATTTGCGTCTAGTAACTGACTTTTTTTTTTTTTGATTGGATTGTGCAGACAGGCTTGTGATGTCATGTTGACTATTCACGGCTCAACAGTAAGGATTAGTTCTGGTGGTCAGGCCGATAGTTCAGATTTTTCTTGCCCTACAAACATTTTCCAGAAGAGTACACATTGTATTTTTATATGTACCAGAATAAATACTATTTATTTTATATAACTTGTCAAATTAGTTTATTTACAAAAAACACACACTTTGGTTTTCAAATTGCAGTAATATTTCTTTAAGTGTAAATTAAAAAAAAATTCACATGGTCAACAATTGTAAGATGTAGTGACAACACAATTGGGCAAGTGACTGTTCTGTCAGCTGCACTCAAAATCAGTGCTCCTATTTAAAAATGTAGCTAGCTAAACTACCAACTAATCTACAGGGAATAAAAAGCTCAAAACTAAGCTGTGAGCTACAATTTAGAGAACAGCTATTATATACAAATATACAATTTTAAAAATAATTGGCTGCAATTTCATCTAATACTTGTTTGACAACAAAACCATCTGCAAAAAAAAAATACTTTTTATTACATCTCCTTTAAAAAAAAAAATAATAAAAAAAAAATAAAAAAAATAACCTACCCTACAGTGGTGTGGCGTTACCACAGTACAGGGCTGGTATCAGATGGTGTAGGCCTAATAATAACATGGTACCTTAGTACTGAATTATTACCATATTCGTATACTATATTTTCATGGTACTGGACAGTACAGTACTTCAAAAAAATACCACAGGGGACATGTAATGTTAAGACATGGTATTGTCGGTACTTCGTTCTGTTTTGATGCTCTTTTGGGTGGAAATGTGCAACTGTTACTTTTTATAAATGTTCTTAATCACTGGGAAATGATTACGAGGGTTAGTTTAAATTGCTTGAAGGTAAATATTCAATTTCATCCAGCAATCTTTTTGTTTTCTGTATGAAAGTGTCCAGTTACTGTTTTACGGCAAGAGAAACAGCTACAAACGATTTGGGTGCATGTGTAAAGCCGTCTGAATGATTCAAACTGAACCGATTCAAAAGAAACGAGTAGTTCATTTCTGAATATGACATCTCTAGTTATGAACAGCTGACAGGAAATACCGGACAGACAATTTGATTACTGAAAGCTCACTGACTGACTGGCGATATTACAGGTGCATCTCAATAAATTAGAATGTCGTGGAAAAGTTCATTTATTTCAGTAATTCAACTCAAATTGTGAAACTCGTGTATTAAATAAATTCAATGCACACAGACTGAAGTAGTTTAAGTCTTTGGTTCTTTTAATTGTGATGATTTTGGCTCACATTTAACAAAAACCCACCAATTCACTATCTCAAAAAATTAGAATACATCACAAGACCAATAAAAAAAACATTTTTAGTGAATTGTTGGCCTTCTGGAAAGTATGTTCATTTACTGTATATGTACTCAATACTTGGTAGGGGCTCCTTTTGCTTTAATTACTGCCTCAATTCGGCGTGGCATGGAGGTGATCAGTTTGTGGCACTGCTGAGGTGGTATGGAAGCCCAGGTTTCTTTGACAGTGGCCTTCAGCTCATCTGCATTTTTTGGTCTCTTGTTTCTCATTTTCCTCTTGACAATACCCCATAGATTCTCTATGGAGTTCAGGTCTGGTGAGTTTGCTGGCCAGTCAAGCACACCAACACCATGGTCCTTTAACCAACTTTTGGTGCTTTTGGCAGTGTGGGCAGGTGCCAAATCCTGCTGGAAAATGAAATCAGCATCTTTAAAAAGCTGGTCAGCAGAAGGAAGCATGAAGTGCTCCAAAATTTCTTGGTAAACGGGTGCAGTGACTTTTGTGTTTTTTGAAAACCATGGACCAACACCAGCAGATGACATTGCACCCCAAATCATCACAGACTGTGGAAACTTAACACTGGACTTCAAGCAACTTGGGCTATGAGCTTCTCCACCCTTCTTCCAGACTCTAGGACTTTGGTTTCCAAATGAAATACAAAGCTTGCTCTCATCTGAAAAGAGGACTTTGGACCACTGGGCAACAGTCCAGTTCTTCTTCTCCTTAGCCCAGGTAAGACGCCTCTGACGTTGTCTGTGGTTCAGGAGTGGCTTAACAAGAGGAATACGACAACTGTAGCCAAATTCCTTGACATGTCTGTGTGTGGTGGCTCTTGATGCCTTGACCCCAGCCTCAGTCCATTCCTTGTGAAGTTCACCCAAATTCTTGAATCGATTTTGCTTGACAATCCTCATAAGGCTGCGGTTCTCTCGGTTAGTTGTGCATCTTTTTCTTCCACACTTTTTCCTTCCACTCAACTTTCTGTTAACATGCTTGGATACAGCACTCTGTGAACAGCCAGCTTCTTTGGCAATGAATGTTTGTGGCTTACCCTCCTTGTGAAGGGTGTCAATGATTGTCTTCTGGACAACTGTCAGATCAGCAGTCTTCCCCATGATTGTGCAGCCTAGTGAACCAAACTGAGAGACCATTTTGAAGGCTCAGGAAACCTTTGCAGGTGTTTTGAGTTGATTAGCTGATTGGCATGTCACCATATTCTAATTTTTTGAGATAGTGAATTGGTGGGTTTTTGTTAAATGTGAGCCAAAATCATCACAATTAAAAGAACCAAAGACTTAAACTACTTCAGTCTGTGTGCATTGAATTTATTTAATACACGAGTTTCACAATTTGAGTTGAATTACTGAAATAAATGAACTTTTCCACGACATTCTAATTTATTGAGATGCACCTGTATATAAATTTATGTATATAAATATTGAAAAATAATATTTTAATTGCTGTTTCGATTTTTTTTTTTTTTTTTGCTGCCATATTTATAAGTTATGGATAGCTTTATTAGCTCAGCTGATCATTAAAATTACCCATAACCACGCTAGACAAACAAATGTGTATTGATCTTCAATATTAGTGTAAAGTAAACCACTTTATGGAGACATCTAGCTAAATCCAAGGATTCACATTTTCAATATATTTCCCTGCAAATGTATGACATATAAAGCGTGATTCAAGTAACATACTGTATAGAATATTAATCCAAACTCTGGCAAATCTACACATTATTTCTAAGAATTGCAGAGCAAAAGTCAGTAAAAACCAAACAAATAGAAAAACATATATTTAAAGGTGCTATGTAATATTTTTACTGTACTAAATCATAAAATGACCATAATATGTCATTAGAGAATTAGGAAACCTGCTAAGTTGAAATACTGGCTTCTCCGATAACAATGCTACAGCCAGTATATTCTACTTTGAAGTTTCCATTCCGGGCCGGAATTTCTGTTTATGTTTTGGCCTGTGTGATCCCGCCCACTGCCCACTCACCAATAGTATTTCAACACCGCCGGGTTGAAAGATTTGAACAAGTTTTCAGGCAAACAACACTGCGTGCTGCAGCCATGGAATCCAGCAAACGAACTGGATCAGAGATAGCCGATTCCACCCGACCTAAAAAGCCTCGCTGTCCGTCTAAAAACTACCATGACCATAGACATAATAAAATAAAGATAAATATTGGAGATGCCTTTGGAAGATGGAGACTGCTTAAAGTCCAGAAATCCTTTAAAACGGATGCTGAGTTGGCTAATTTGCATGTCAACACTCTGGCAATATGCAAGAGTTTCGAGTCTGGGGCGGGGCAGACAGCTCTCCAATATTTTGAATTTGGACAGCAGTACCCATTTCAAATGTTTGTTGTCAACCTTAAATATAGCACCTTTTAAGTTCAATCTCAATTTGATGCTTTTTTTTTTAATAGCTATACATGTGAAATGAATGAGACACCACTTTGATTCACTTCATCAAAATGTCTACACACACAAATCAACCTGTCTTTCTCAGCAGTGAGCAGGATTTGTCTCACACTTTGTCATCTGTCCTATTTGCAGCAACCTGGCATGCTCTTCTCACTCCATCCTCAGAGCCGGAGGGGGTGAACAGAGGACATCTCAGCTGAGGCATATCTTGCGCAATGTTACATGTGGTGCTGTGGCAGCCCTGGCAGATTTTGATGGAGAACTAAAATATAGGGAAAGAGAGAGAGAGGATGAGTGCAGGCTTAACAGATTCTGGAGAGGTCTGGTATCCCCAACATGGGCAAGTCTCCCGGAACTTAACAGCTTGCCTGCACCACTTTAACCTTAGCAGCTTTACTGAGATTTGCTCTCCACAGCGTTGCTTCATACACTCAAAATTGCAACACCTTTTATTTTCATGCAGTATAAATTGAGTGAGACAGAACAATTGCGAAACATAGCAGTAATGAGAGGTAATGGCATACAGTAGTCTCCAAGCTCTTGTTTGAGAGACTCAAGCATGTAGTGGAATGTTCAAATCATTCAAGATGTTACTGCAATATGTGTGATCATCCCGATCACACAGGCTCCAGAGTATTCTTTGTCCAGTCTACTTGGAATATTACTCAAATGCCACTCAGGGTTGTTCCGAGGCTTTATGTTTGGACTAGGCAGAAGCAGAGACAATATAAGGATAAAGGAGACTTCTCACTGAAAAATGAATGGGAGAAAATGCAACACAATATCAGGACTGGAAGTCCTGCCTTTGAGTTAAGAGCCAGTTGCACTTTTTAGCGAGGCATCGCCTGTTTGCTTACTCTAGAACACATGGATCAGTTGCATTTTTTGTTTTTAGCTGATTTGTGCTAAAGAAGCAACATTTATGATACCACTGTTGTCAGATTTTCATTTGAAAATTATAAAATATATGAAATATATTATTTAAATGTAATCTTGACAAAGATTTGCGGACATTTCTGTCTTTCCCAATTCAAGTAGATCGGACCTATACTTGTATGCCTATTGCCTAGAAAATAAATTTAAAATAGCTGCTGAGTGAACTGACCGGCATTATCCTCCTGAGACCCTCGAGTGATTGCTGTGTGCATTTTCCATTTCCCTTTTTGATTTGTAACTAGTAGCGCCTAATAAACAAGCAAAAAAACACACACACACACACACAAAAAGATTCTAGAGCAAATGGTTTTCCTAAAAATTGATGTCCACATATGTGTACAGCGGGAGTAAGTTGTGAATTTATGTAATACCAAGCTGTAGGAAGTCAGATTTTTTTTTTTTTTTTTTTTTCATCAAATAGTTTGTGTCCAGGGCTGTTGGTTATTCATGGTTTTGAGATGTTATAAACATTACAGCTGATTTTCTATAAAGCTGAATTAATATTAAAAGTAATGACCAGCATCATCAGATCTCTGCCAACCATGTTAAAATAAAATGTTGCATTATAAAATTCTGAATATGTACTAATTATCATTGTCCCATGTCTGCCAAACATCATCTGCAGCCTGAAACTGACCTTTTGGTTGGATTTTAGGAGTGAATGCACTTAGCTGCATAGAAAGCTATAGGATGCAGCCTTGCTCCCTATTTAGTGAATGACTTAACCTCCAGTGAGCTGTCTGTCTGCAATGGTCTCAGAACAGTTTGAAATGCACTTTATTTTCATCCTAACTCCATATAAAGCCTCTGATATAAACAATATGAGAGATAACATGATTTTAGTGTTAAAATTGCTTTCTATCCTTTTCTGTGTAGTTGCATCTAAATTTACAACTTTGTTGCCATGACGACGTAATGCTGTAATCCCTAAAAATGATGATTTAAAGAACGCTACAGCTCAAATAATACACAAGTTTCAACAGAAGAATTAATGTAAGTGCTTTTATAAAATACATTTCAAATTTCTGCCTTTAAACCCTCCAGAACTTGGCCCCATTCACTTCCATTGTAAGTGCCTTTTTGCTTTTTTGTTTTGTTTTGTTTTGTTTTTTAAATAAAAGGAGGGATGAGTCTAAATAATTTTTATGGTAATCAACATTATGTCACAAATGCTGTCGATTGAGCTTAACTTGCATTGAACCCGAATTATTCTTCTAAAGGGACTTTAGCAGTCGTCAGTTCAAAGGAATCAAGATCGTCAAATGCAAAGGAAGCGAAGTTGATTTTTCTTGCCTTTTTGTTGTTTTTTTTTTTTTTTTGCAAATGTATTACCAAGTCAGGAAGCCGTGTGGTCACAGGAACTTAAATGGGATAGATTTCCCTTCTGAAAATCTATGTGTCCCCTTCTAAATCCCCCTTAAAATGAAAACAAACAAATGTGGGCCATGCCACAAGCTAAGTACAAAATGCACTGTTACAAGTGAGGAAATCCACTGTTTGAGAAAGCTTTTGTCAGTATGAAGCTACCTTTCAGCAGTTCTTTGTAGTGGTCTAGCTCAGTTAGATTCACTTTCCCTGCAGGCTGAGCTGAAGGAGGTAGCCAGGAGGCAGTATGAGAGGGAGGCATTGGAGGGCACTGTTGGCAATAGAGAGGTTGGCAATTTCATGTCTGTAGGGCACAATGCCCAAATGCTGCCTGGCAGTGGAGCAACAGCAGAAGGCAGCATGTGAAACGTGAACGTGTTTGTCGCCACACTGCTTCGCACAAAACAGACAGATGTCTTCATTATCGTAAGGAATAATGATGAAGGATCTGGATTATGATCTGCAAATTACTAGGAAAATACAGATGGATATGAGCCAAAAAACTGAAACACACAACATGTATGTTCTCAACACAAGCACAAACACGCTTCTCTGCAGTAATGGCATGCTGTTACCCCATTGTCCATCTAATCAGATCTTCAGAATTTCATGGCTTGCTGGCTGCACTGGAGAGGATTGAGCTGGTAATCAAACTCAAACGGCTCTCTTGACAACATCTAAGACATTAACCATCAGCAAGAAATGTCACAAATGAAATCTCTTATCAGTTGTTCTCCTATACAGCACTGAGTTTACATGAACATCAGTAAATGAAACTTTTGCTGAAGTCTCCTGCTTCTCAGATGTTTCTCCTGAGAAAAAGGCCCTAGTAATCTCACATGTGATTTTTGTGCTTAGATTTGCCAAGATACCAATCAAAAGGAATCAAAAGCAGGGATTTCTGGGCATTCTGAGTGACTCCAGTCAGGCTTCCTAAGCAACCAGTTGGCCCGGTTGCTAGGGTGGGTAGAGTCACATTGGGTTAACCTCCTCATGGTCGCTATAATGTGGTTCTCGCTCTCGGTGGGGCGTGTGGTGAGTTGCGCGTGGATGCCGCGGAGAATAGAGTGAGCCTCCACACGCGCTAGGTCTCCGCGGTAACGCGCTCCACAAGCCACGTGATAAGATGTGCGGATTGACTGTCTCAAACGTAGAGACAACTGAGATTCGTCCTCCACCACCCGGATTGAGGCGAGTCACTACGCCACCTTGAGGACTTAGAGCGCATTGGGAATTGGGCATGCCAAATTGGGGAGAAAAGGGGAGAAAAAAAGGCAGGGATTTTAATATGAAATCTCTTCTGTTTCTTCCAAGAAGACCAAATTATCTGAGCAATGCTATCCACGCAATAATGTTATAGTTCAATACTCTTACTGCATTTCAACAATCTCATTTGCTTCTATTTTTACTCTCTTAAGGAATTTTTGAAGTAACATCTGAGGTAAAGTGGATACTGAAATTAAAACTGAGAACATCATTAAGTCTCCTGAGCTCTGAAAGAGCAACCTTTGAGCAATAACATTTATCCTCTGTGTCTACACCTGCAACATTGAGGTCCTGAAACAGAAAAGCAGAGAACTTTTGATATTAAACAGATTTTGCTTACATCTCTATGTAACCCAGCTTTTGAAACGAGCAACAGTAAGCGAGTACAGTTCACCACACTGCACACAAATCCCAAAGTAGAGACTATGCAATGATTCATTAAAACTTTCAAAACAGTTTCTACAGATATTCATACAGATTTGTACGAGTTAGCTTAAGTTGACTAAATCAGATGGAAATGTTGGATTGTACAAATTCATACAACTTTAGCAACAGCCAATCAGGTGGCTTTCCCTTGTCTCCTAAAACGTGACAATTGCTTTCTTCCGTCTTACCAGACATACTCTTTAAATAATAATTTTAGACTCTATGGTTAGGTTTAGATATGGGGTTTTGGTTAGGGCACAACATTAAAAAGCATTTACACAACGTCTGACACACCGAACTTCTGCTTACTTCCGCATTACAGATCTGGCTATTTGCATATCTAGAATTCATACAAATTCATATGAACGAACTTGTACGATTTCATACGAATTAGCCAACTTGTACAAATTTGTATGACTTCTCATGAAGCTATAAAATATATTCTTCCCCAAATCAACCCCTATACCTAAACTAAAAAACATTTTTCTCTCTGTCCACAGCCATTATTTAAGAGCAATCAGTTTCCACAGTGTAATGTGGAACTGTGTCAAAAGACCTACAGACTGCAGTACAGTGAGAGGCCATCTGCTGCTCTGCACCCCATCTCCATCCTCAATTAAACACTCACCAATACAGATAGCCAGTGAAATCTGAAACAACCCTGACCTTTGTCGGGAATGGATGCCATTCAGCGCAATTAGCACTGTCAATTAGTCCGATTCCATGTGTTTCCCAAGAGTCGGCTCTGCCAATAATGAGCCATATCATTTGGCAGGAAAGTGACTTATGCTGAATACTAAAAAGACGCTTCATGACCCTGGAAATTCATATTCGACACCAATTATGCCCCGAGCCAAAGTGCACCAGCACAGATATTCGCATTGCACTGGTGCCTCTCTTACAGCCTTACAGTAAGCTGCCTCTCAATCTCTCCTTTCATTCTCTAAAAATGCTGTGAACTAAGATCGCAGCAGATGGTGGCAGAGAACGAGGCTGACAGCTGGTACATCACAGAAACAGTGACGACGAGGCCCCAGTCTATAAGGTGGACATGGTCAAGTTAAAAATTACTTCTACATTTCTTCACCACCCCAGAACACACTGCAACATACAATTTCTGTGAGTTATTGTGCTTGAATTTGTCATTAATACCTGCAAAATTAATACCATGCATTCTTACCAGTGATTTAGATTCTGAAGCACAATTTTCCATCTGGTTTTAGTGTAGTGTGTATCAAATTAAGGGAAACTCCCTCTGTTCTTGAAAGCTCAGTGGCTGCTTATTAAAAAAAAAAAAAAAAAAGAAGAAGAAGCATGGTGGCATATAAATCAGCAGTTCAGAAAAAATAACATCTGCCATTTGTGCCACACTAAAAATCTGTTCACTCACTGTAAATGAGAGTTCTCAAAGGTGATCTATGCATTTTCCTGCTAGATAATTGGTTGGTGTCTCAATAATTAATGAGCTGTTGGGCTGCAACAAACCTTGCTCTCATCCCAAAATCAAACAATGAAGTAATGATGTTGTTTTTGTGTGTGTGTGTGTGTGTGTGTGTGTGTGTGTGTGTGTGTGTGTGTGTGTGTGTGTGTGTGTGTGTGTGTAAGATCTGCAATATGGTACCTGGTGAGGCAATAATGTTTTATGTGCCCTTAATTATTTAATGGCATTTTTAAAACATAACCTACAGTATGTTTTCTGAAGTAATATATCAATCATGGCAGTAGTTTTCTGGATCATTGTACATACACTGATTATGTGTAATACATTACCAAGCAGATACAGCAGTATGCTGACTGGGTAATATTAAAACAAATGAGATGGTTATGTAAAAACATGAATGGTTATATAAAGAGTGCCAATTGTGGTGAGGACTGTCACTGTGTATTATATATGAATAGTCTGTCAACTAACATATACAAAGTGAACTCTGGATTATATAGTTATGATTTCAACGCCTCTTCTATGTCATAAACACTCGCTGTGATGATGTGTGATGTGGTCGCTGTTTAAATTCTCTACTCGCTTTTGTAATGTAATCTAATTGCATATGTAAAGATATATATATATATATATATATATATATATATATATATATATATATATTGTTTTTTTAATATACAAATCTACCCTATAATCATTAGACTTGTTAATATGCAAGGTGAAAACCTATAGAATCCGGGTGGCGGAGGACAAGTCTCAGTTGCCTCTGCTTCTGAGGCCGCCAATCTGCAAAATGCTTCTATTTTGAATTTTTCCAATTTAATTCAAAATGTCAAATGACAAATTATAAGCATTTTATAAAATTATAACTTTAACCTTTTTATAATTACAGTACATTTATAAGCATGTTTAAGTGAAATGAGAAATTTAAATGAATTTCAAAATGTCTTATTATTTACTATCTTTTGTATTATTTACTACCTCTTTTGCTTTAATGACAGCACTCAAACTGGCATGGACTCCACAAGTTTGTGTAAAACCTGATAATCCATGTTATCCCAGCAGGATTTGAGAATGTTCCAAAAAGCATCTTGTGTGCTTCAGTGGAAGCTAGGAAATCTAATCTTTTGTACAAAGAAATTATCATGGTCAATGTCACAGATTTGCTTACATTTGATTAGTGACCTAGTAATAGTGCAAAATCGTAGATATTTCTTCATTATACCTGACAGCTTTTCATTGTTTTAATTTTTCAAGTGGCCTTTGGACCCCACTGTAAGTCTATACCAGAAAAGATGTCAAAGTAAATAGCACATTTTATAAATTTACATAATCCATATTTTGAGAACCCGTTCACTCCTGTTGACTTCCCTATAATTCACACTGTGGATGTACAGTATGTGAGATGATGTCGGTGTTGCTGATTGGTGATGAGAGCAGCCCTCTGTAACTATCATTTCTCATTTGAAAAGTTAAACTCAATCAGTATTTTTTCATATTACTTTTAAAAATCTGTACAATATGTTTCCAAAGCAACATCAGGGAGCATTTAAACATAACTCAGCAGCAACCAACAGCATACTTATCAGTCCCTGTAACAAATCAACAGGCCACACTGAATCTGCACCCACAGAAGTCAGCAGGTTTTCTGCAGAATTTGATCACACATCATTTGGACATTCTACACATTCCCCACCCCTTGTCTGTTTGATTATTAAACATTTTGGCTAAACTGCTTGTGCTCTCAGCTTCAATTAGTGGGTAGTTTTCTCAGTTCTGTTTAATCAGTGATAACATTATGCACAACATCATTCATTTTATTCTTTTTATTTTTATTTATTTAGAATTTTTATTTACTTTTTCTTTGTATTTTATTCTTACTCTTTTATTTTTTTGTATCTCCTTCCATATGCATGTATGGGAACTCATTTGTACATACTAATGTCTTCTTTAAGGCACTTTGTAAACACTCTTTTAAAAGATGCTTAATTATTAATCTTTACTTACTCACTTAGGTAATGTAATATTGACTTCATGATTCAAGTCAGTTCACTTGACACACACACACACACACCAAAATCTTCTCTTTTTTTTAAATATACAAATAAATTGTATATTTTGCTGTGCATAAAACCTGTTCATGTTTCTTTGAGTGGTTTTGGAGGACTATCCAAGTCATTATGCCACACAGCCTCGTATATTGTGTGGAGCGGAACTCCTGTGGTGTGTGTCCATCTGTTGTGTCCTGCCCTCTCCAGCCTCTCTGATACCTGCAGTGCTCGCACCTCCACCTGCACTTCATAAAAACACTCCATCTGACCTCGACTGTCAATTTCATGTCAAGACAGGGCTAATGGTCAAAGGTCACCCTAGGTCACTAACCCCTCATCTCAGGAGACGCTGAGGCAGAGTCTGAGAGGCCCCACATGGAGTTGCCATGGAGCTAGACTGATCAGATGTGATCAAAACAGACTTTTGTGACACAGGGTGTTTATGAGGGTGTTCAGGAGGTAGTATAATTAGAGTTTATCCTGATTGGTCCTGCTTACCAGGATGTGGCGACCAAAGAGGCACCGTGAAGTCAATTTTAAACGGTGTTTAAACTCGGTCCGCTAAATCTATTAATGAATTCAATTACAGCAGACCCAGCATGTGGCACAAAGGGCTGAAGGATGTCTAACCGGTCCAGAACTTTACCAGAGAGACTGAAACATAATCAAGATTCTCATCCCCCAACAACCAACAAAACATGGAGGGTCAGAGACTTTGATTGATGACTGGACACGCTGCATGTCTATTTATTGCATTTCATTATGCACATTATGAAAATACTAATCTTAAAGGTTAGACCTAGTAGAAATATTGTAACAATTGCAGGTTACCACGTCTTACAGTGCACTGTAAAACATGTTTTGTCAGGTAACTTAAAATGTAAATTAAATTATGTGGTTTTATTCAAGTCAAAAATATTATTTAAAATGACAAAATAACACCTTAAGGTAACAACAGCACATATCCACTTTGTACAGTGCACAATATGCAAATGCATATTTGTATACACATACTATAGAAATGTGCAAAATGTGTTCTTGGACATTAAAACATATTACAATGTGCAAATTGGTGAATAAACAAGTTTAAACCATAGACTGAATATACAGTATGCATTGCATATTGTGTTTATATTGTGTATTTGTATATTGTTTGTATTTTGTATATTATATTCTCCTGTGTGTACATGAATGCAGTTTGTGGACCAAGTTTTTTTATTGATCATTACACTTGTGAATTTGTTGAAGTGAAAATAAAGAGATTTGATTTGATTTACTGTATTTTGAGCTGTCTTTTTGTGGATTAACCCTTTCATACGCAGAAACACATGTATGATGGTTAAGAACTGGGCCCAGGAGAGTAGCATCACACATATGTGTTTCTGCAACAGCCAGAGACCTTATAAGCTGCCAGATTCAAATCTGCTTTCGCGCCGACACATGCTGCACTGGTGAAGCGTCTGTCATTTATATTCACTCAAACAGTTACTCATACAGTCTTTTAAACCACAGATTATTTTTATTTTATATACATACAAACATCCAACTCATCACCAAAATACCACAATAAAAAGTTTACAGCTCTTATAAGCACAGTCAATACATAAAACGCGATCATCCTCCAATGCGTGCTGCCATTTGTTTACATTAGTAGTGGTTGTCATTCGTCAAACAAACAGCTACTCAAAGAGTCTTTTCAAGCACATAATATGTTTATTTTATGTTAAAAACAGCCTAATTGTCACCAAAATATCACTATAAATGTTCACAGCTTGTATATGCACAGCCATCACATATAAACGCATGATCATCCCATGCAAGCAGCTACGTCTACTTGTTAGGTGCAGATGCGGTTTTCATTCACACAAACAGCAACTCAAACCACGATAACAGTTTAAAACTCGTATACTCACAGTGAAAACATGCTGATCGAGCTTGATTACCCGATGCACGCAGCCAAGCCTGTTTACATTAGCATTTGTCACACACACACTCACACACACTGTCTGATAAGTCAAACAGTGCATATAGGCAAACCGGACTGCTGATATTATTTGTTCATTTGTTTTTTACAGCTATAAATATTAAATAAATAAAACAAATAGAGTACAGCAGACATAACCCATCTGTTCACATGTTTACTATATTATATACAGTACTTTATTTTATTTTTTTTAAAATAAAATAAATTGTGAAATAGAGCAAATCTCTATTTCACACATTTTTTTAGCTTTAAAGAACATCTTGCTGTCTTGAAAATATAACAGCTGACAGAAAACACATGAGCCCACAGGAGAGGCCATGATTTAAGGTTCTTTGGGAGGGGAATCAATGCGAACCTCTGCCAAACATCCCTACTGACACCACAACTAACCCTCACCCTGAGGCTAGCCCTGCTGTAGCTGTGCCGAGAAAGGGATGACAGGAGAAGAGAAAGACAGGTCTTTGGGAAAGAGAATGGAGGATCCACAGCCAATCTGGAAGAGATGTCTCTTTCACCTGGTTCTCCTCCCACAGTATTCCATCTCTGTTTCTAAACTCCCACAGACACACTCAAGCTGGAACACATTTTCAACATGCACTTACATATTACAAACTCTCATATACAGGGAATATGACACACACAGTCTGATTAGTGTCTCCTTTGCCCTCTATTATTACAGTCCTCTCATCCAAGGAGAGACGTTAAAATCCTGACAGGGGTTTTATTGGCTCTGAGTAGGATGCAGAACACCAAGTTCATTTTTTAAGTGGACAACAACAACAACATTGAAGCTATTGTCTGCTAGTTGGTTTAGAGATGGTGGGAAAGTGTATATTTTTGAGTATGTTAGTGTGTCATGTAATGTAAGGTGCATCATGATAATGATAATCTCTAGTGGTAATCTCTCTACCACATATTCACCTCTTAAGATGCAGTTCTTTCATTTTAACAGCATGAATATTTTACAACCAAACCACCTTAAATTATCCAAGATTGGTGGAATACTTTTATGCATATTAGTGCAGTTTGTTTGTTGAGTGCATTTTGTTCACCTCACAGATGATTACATACATGAATACCTCAAAGGTAATGAAAATGTAACCCACTGACTTGACCATTGTCGGAAATTCTTTGTTGTAGTAATTTATAGGGATGTGCGTAATGACTAATTTCACTGATGTTTAACTGTAAATTTTGGAGTCGACTAGTCTAAAAAGTAAGAAACCCTAAGAAAATAATCAAAAAACATTGTGTGTGTGCATGCATGTGTGTACGCGCATGTGCGGCCCATTTAAAATACTTAATCTATTCCAACAGCCAAATCTGACACTAAAATTCAGCTGAAAATGGGCATTTATCAGGCTTGCCTTACATTATGAGCATTGTACATTAAATATAGAACATGACACATATTCACTGAATCAAAGTTAGCGAATTCAGGCATATTTCTTGAAAACAATTGAATGTATAGACAGTGCAGGACCAATAGAGCAAACCTGTTCTAAACAGATTTCACAAAGTAAAAGTTAATTATAATATTAAAACAGTCAGGACATTGTTGAAAATAATTATCAGGGAAGCAAAATCTACAAGAGAACAAAATGTGCTGAAAAGTTTTTCACTAAATGCATTATGATCTAATATGACAGCTGTTCGGTAAAGAACGTTAAACAATAACAGTTTCGATGTAAAAAAAAAAAAAATGGCATACCTAGCCTAAAATAGTAATTTTCTAGGTTACTTAAAGCATTCATTTATTATGATCAAAATTAACATGTCATCATTGTCTGGTGAAAGACTGGATCTGACTCACATGAGCTGATTATCCTGCACTTAAAAAAGCCCGCTTGGCGGGAAAATAACTTGCAAGCACACACAGATTTAAAGAAGATTTTAATGTGAAAATATCCGTAGCGAATTGAAAGCCAATGTTTTGAAAATCCACTTCATGCACCACCACCGAAGTGATAACCATAGTGATTTCCATTTGCTCGTCTTGCGAGAGGACATTTTCATGCACGAGCCACGAGTGAGAGAGGGAATGAAAATGAAAATTTGTATACATCTACTCCAGATATCAGATATGACTGACTAATAATTCAGTCAATATAAAAAGTGTAAACTAGCAGCATCAGTACCGTTTAGTTGACTAGTCTCGCCCATTCCTAGTAATTTAGGCACGTTTGCATTTGCGTATGCATGTATTCAGACTTATTGCATTGTGATTTGTGACAAGACCTGAAAGATATTTTCTCACACAAAGCTCAGTGCTCCTCTTCTCTTTATACACAACATCACTGGGACCCATCATTCAGGCACACAGGTTTTCTTACCTCCGCTACGCTGAGGACGTGCAGCTCTACTTGTCTTATCAGCCTGACGACCCCACGTGACTGCTCGGATTTCAGCCTGCCTTGCAGACATCTCGGCCTGGATGCAGGAACACCACCTTCAACTCAACCTAGCGAAGACAGAGCTCCTTGTCTTTCCAGCCAACCCTGCTGTTGAGAACAACATCACTATTTGGCAGGGTTCATCTACAATAACACCAATCAAAATGATCAGGAACTTGGGGGTAACCATCAACGACCAACTCAGCTTCACTAACCACACCTCAAAACCAGCCCAATCATGAAAGTTTGCACTATACAACATCAGGAAAATAAGACCCTTCCTCTCTGAACATGCCACACAACTCCTTGTTCAGTTTCTTGTCATATCTAGACTGGATTACTGTAATGATCTTTTAGCTGGCCTTCCTGCATGTGCAGTTAAGCCTCTGCAAATGATCCAGAATGCAGCAGCACTGCTGGTCTTTAACAAACCCAAGAGAGCGCATTTTACACCCCTCCTTGTCTCTCTACACTGGCTGCCAGTTGCTGCACTTATCTAGTTCAAGGCTCTGATGCTGGCAGTCACTGGGTATGCGCCAGCTTATCTACAAGCATTCCTGCAGAGCTACGTTCCCACCAGAAGGCTGTGGTCTGCAAATAAATGGCACCTTGTGGTACCAACACAAAGAGGCACCAAATCACTTTCCCGGACTTTCGACCACACTGTACCTCAATGGTAGTCTTGGCTAGTACTTTTCAAATGCAATTTAAACTTGTATTGCAGCACTTTTTGTGTTACTGTCTCCGTAAGTATAATTGCTCATTCTTGTATCCTTCCTCATTTTGTAAATTGCTTCCCAAATAGCACACATTCCCAGACATCTATTTGATGGGTGTGTTTACATCTGGAAAACATATTTTTACATTGTTTGCTCATTTGCAATACATCTTTAAGGCGTATGTCAATAAGTATGTCTCAAATGTCAATAATACATTCAGCGGATGTCTTTGAGACATTTATGATTTTGATTGTTTGTAAATCTGATCTTTTTAAGATGTTTAGCAGAGTGATGCAGAGCAGTTTAGAAGGTGATGCTTTCCAGATTAAAAGATCTAAAACAAACATCTCAGAGATGTACGTGTGCTATCTGGGTTTGGATAAAAGTGTCTGCTAAATGAATAAATGTTTATGTAAATGTATGGCGTTAGAAGACTTATAGAAGACTGATATTGTATGAATCATATGAACCACTTATATGCACTGTAAAAATATGTGCTTCATGAGGTAACATCTAAATTTACTGGTTTTATTTTAATTATTTAAAAAAAGCAATTTACCTGACATTAATTTACACTCACAAAAGTTATTTTTATGGGTTAGATAATGTAAAAACAGATCCTTGAGGTAACAGTTGCAGTCCACGTTTTTCAGTGCGCTTGTGGAGCTTTTTTCCTTTTTCTTTTTGGAGCTTAAAGCCCCTGGACACAATATGCTTTCATTGTATTGAAAAGAGCACAGCAGACATTCTTTATCTAATTTTGTCATTTAATTTTAACACAAGAAGTCATTCATTTAACTATAGCCTTTTATTGCCATTCATTCTTTTAATTATCATAAGCAGTGAAAGAGCACTAACTGTTTTGACATAAAACTACTCTCAGTGCAAGTTAATGCTTTTATTCGCAATCACTGATGCAGATGAATTTGGACATGAATAGGATGATCATCATGCTCTTTTCGCCAAATGAGTATCTGTGTAGCCCTACAGGTCAAAATCGGTCTGCTCTAACAAGAACAACCCAAATCACAACAGCTATTTCATACCTCCAGTGCCCATGACCATTATTTTCACACATCTTCACCAAACCATGAAAATGGCTCCAGCAATTTCCCAGGATTGAATGAACCATAACAAGCAGGTTATTTTTGATCATCGCAACATTTTGGGAACAACATTCGGGTGACACTTTTACTGTGTTAGAGATGTCCAGAAGGACAGAGAAGGTAATAAATAGAAATGATGAAAAACAGCTTCGATCATGTTAAACCACATCTACAAATAAAAGCTGTACACTCATGATTATAATTTACATCCATTTATCTTTATTTGAGCCTTTTTTGCTTGTATAGGGTAATGTGGGAGTGTTCATTTGAAAATAATACCAGTTTGACTTCTGTTTTATGTTAATGGTCCCACCAAGTCGACAATTAGAGTAGTTACATGCAGGGGTGATTCTAGGGTCAGTGGATATTCGAGGCTTAGCCCAGACCTCTGTGCATACATACTGTATATGTCCATCCTGTCAGGGTGTGTAAAGGGAGGCGACGACTCAAAAAAAAAAAAAAAAAAAAAGCAAACCAACTATGGGGAAAACATTACAGTCCAGGGCAGAATAAACAAACCAACTGGCTGGCCTGGAGAACGAGAGCCTCGAGGTCCGAGCACAACACAGGACTCTCCAGGGAATTGCAGGAATACAAACAGACACCACAACAGAGAAACATCCACAATGAACTGGCATAGAACAGAAAACACAATGTGGTTAAATAGGGAAGGAAATGAGGAGGGTAACGAGGGAAGGCAGGTGAGGCAAATTAACTAATAACAAGGTAACAAGGGGGGCTGGGTATCACTCAAGACTGAACTGACACGAGTGCACATGACATTGAGGAAACACAAAAGGTGTGTTCGACTTGAACTGCATCTCGATTTGCCATTTGCAGTCGGGGGAGGAGTTGAAAAGAGAGCAGCCAAGCCGGACACTTTGCTCTTCCCATCGTCTGCTGAACCTACATCAGTCACAGAAGATCACATGATGTTTGCAGATGAAATGTGATTCAGATAGACAGATGCTTGAATTTTACACAAAATAATCAGAAACATTATTCATTTGAAAGGTTTACGTGCTGCTTAATACAGTGCCTAGGTGTGCAAGAAGAAAGTACAATAAAAGCCTGTATTATTTTAATACCAATAAAAGAGTCAGTATTTGTAATCATTTTGAATGTTTTTAAAGAATAAACATAATAGTACTATGACAAACATAATATAACATGATATAAACATGATGTACTGTTATAAAAACACAGAGTTGTGAGAGTTTTCGCTGAACTGGAGGTGTTAGAATAAACACCATGGTAATGGCATACTACCACACTACTCTTATTTCTGCCATAGACTGACAAAGCAGAAGTAGTAAGAGTAGTATGTGAAGTATGCAATTGTGAATGCAGCCCATGAAACATGTGTAACCTTTGTCACGTTGTGAGTCTGGCCAATCATGAATGAACTGTGTCGTCATTCAGAGCTTGTGCAGCTCCTCTAGAGCAACTGCAGAGGATGCACCAGCCGGCTGCTCTCAAATCGCTCTCGCGGTGCTTTGATGGCATACGTAACGGTGACGCAGTGTTGGCACCGGTTCAAGTCAGACAAATTTCTAACCGACATGCACTGCTTCAAGTCCAGCACCGATCTGTCTGTGCAGCGCTGCATGAAGTCGAACACACCTAAAGCCAAGTGCACACAACAAATGACAAGACACAAGAACACATGCCAATGAAAACCAAACAAAGCCATGTGTTCACACAACATGACACAAAACATGAGTGTCAGAATTCAGCCACAAAAAGATAAAAACAAAACCAACAGAAGTGGCTGAACCCTGACACATAAATGTTTTAATGTTACATCTGTGGGGTGTCATTTATAAAGTAAATCTTTAAATATTTCTGAAACTAAATCTAAAATGTCCCACTATCTTTTGTCTCAGCTTCAGATATACTCTTAAGGTCATATGTTTCTCGACCACATTGGTATATGTATTACTCATTTTTTCAGGAGGATTATATATCTTAATATTTGGTACTTACTGCATCTGAATAGACAAACTCTCAACAGTTTCTAATATCTCACAAAGACAGGCATTTTGACTGTTCAGACTCTATGGACAGCCACCATCGCAATTGTTTTTCTTGCATGTGCGCACATACATGAGTGCTGGTGCATAGCAGCCACCTAACAAGACAGAGCGTTGATACTGAACAGAGTCTATATTTGGTATTATCGATACAGTGTTGAAAGACTGGCATAAAAAGAATGTTTCATGTTCAATACAAGTTAAGCTCAATCAACAGCATTTGTGGCATAATGCTGATTACCACAAAAATTAATTTCAACACGTTCCTCCTTTTCTTAAAAAAAAAAAAAAAGCAACAATCTGGGTTACAGTGAGGTACTTACAATGGAGATATATATATATATATATATACTCTACCGGTCAAAAGTTTTGAAACACTTGACCGAAATGTTTCTCATAATCTTGAAAATCTTTTGATCTTAAGGCGTATGCTTAAATGTTTGAAATTAGTTTTGTAGACAAAAATATAATTGTGCAACCATATTAATTTATTTCATTACAAAACTAAAATTTTATAAAAAAAAAAAAAAGCTTTTGAAATTGATGACTTGGACCAAATAATAAAGAACAGCAGCCAATAAGTGTCCAACATAGATGGGAACTCCTTCAATACTGTTTAAAAAGCATCCCAGGGTGATACCTCAAGAAGTTGGTTGAGAAAATGTCAAGAGTACATGTCTGCAAATTCTAGGCAAAGGGTGACTGCTTTGAAGATGCTAAAATATAACACAGTTTTGATTTATTTTGGATTTTGTTTAGTCACAACATAATTCCCATAGTTCCATTTATGTTATTCCATAGTTTTAATGACTTTACTATTATTCTAAAATGTGAAAAAATAATTATAATAAAGAATGAGTAAGTGTTTCAAAACTTTTGACCAGTAGTGTGTGTGTGTGTGTATATATATATATATATATATATATATATATATATATATATATATATATATATATGTATGTATATATGTATGTGTGTGTGTGTGTGTGTGTGTGTGTGTGTGTGCATTCAGCAAAAAAAAAAAAAACTTGATAACAAATGTATTAAAAAGAAAAACTAAAATATCACATTGACATAAGTATTCAGACCCTTTGCTATGACACTTGAAATTTAGCTCAGGTGCATCCCATTTCTCTGGATTATCTTTTAGATGTTTCTACACTTTGATTGGAGTCCACCTGTGGCAAATTCCATTGATTGGACATAATTTGGAAAGGCACACATTTGTTTATATAAGGTATCACAGCTGAAAATGCATATCAGAGCAAAAACCAAACCATAAGGTCAAAGGAACTGCCTTTATACATTCATTTACAATCATTTACAGACTGCTGTACAGATTCAAGGTACACAATGCTGTTCCTCATTTAATGTTGATTGATTTGCCAGTCTAGCCAGGCTACATAAATGAGCAGCAAATTAATTGCAGACAATATTTTTGACTACTTTATTTCTTCTAATTAACATGTTTCAAATGAGACAACCATATATCACTGTGCAAAGACATCTCAGCTGAGCACATGTTGTCCTCTGTCATTGAACTGCCCCTCACCTCTTGCATTGTAAATGAGAAAGTAATTAGCCACCCTGGTTAAGTAAAGGTTAAATTGAAAAACTTGAATAGAATAGTCTGGCATGAGTTATGAGCCAGGAAAATGCACAAATGTCTGAGTAGCAGATGGCTCTGAGGGGGCTGGGCTCTGGCTCTTTGTATTTAAATAGATCACTTGAATGGGAACCTGGTGAGTTTTTCTCTTCATGGCTATGGTAAGTTTTACCTCGTAATGTGTATGTTGCACACTTTTGTATTCATTTTGCTTTGGTGTGTAATTAAGAGGCACGGGGGGATATGGGGGTTGAGTTGGAGTTTGAAGGTACGGGTGTGTTCTTTAGCTAAACTGTTGAGTTAAACTGGCGAGTTGCTCCGTCACGGCAAGCATGCTAAATTTTGTAGAAAACAGCACAAGGACCCCTCTGCACGTAATGAATGTGCAGAGGATGTTCTTTGCATACAGAATACAGTTACTATACAGTGAACATTTGGAGACATGACAGCCTCTGTTATGCCTGCGTGGGACCTCTGAACGGTTACATAATTGGTGCACTGCAGAAATAGAGAGATAGGTCGGGTATTGTATATCACTGATGCAGTCTACAGAAAACACAGAGAGATACAGAGAGAGATGAAGAGGAGGATGGAACAGTTGAGAAGGAATTAGAAGGGGACATGAGGACAACTTTCACTGGAGGAAAAACTGGCTATTCTGGAGAAAATCTCATTGGAGAAAAACTGATTTGGCCAGTGCCTGGCCTGTCTCTATGGCAACGTTCACACAGTCAGTGTTTGGGATTGACAACAATATTTACAACAGATGTGACACTTGAATTGTCCTGTTCATACAACAGTTTACAGGAGCGGTTTGAATACTTGTACTGTCCTGTTTGAATGAATAACTAAAGTCAGTCCCCTTTTCTAACACCTGTAACCAAAATGACAATAGGTGTGTCTTGTTTAAGAGGTTGCATGCTCCCTGCATCCTCAGAATTCCTGTGAAAGAGGGTCGCACTTGTGCTATATGACGAATGTAGCCAGCAAATGCAACCTCCTTTCACAGGAATTTGGAGGATGCAGGATGAATAATCCTTTGCGTCAATGTAAAAATGTTTTGTTTTTAATATATATATATATATATATACCGTAATGGAAGCTTATTGTAATGGAAGCTTATTTATGTTTTAAATGATAAAACAACAGATATATGGTTTAAAATTAAGACAAAACATTATTTGGACACTTGATAATGGCTTCATTAAAGATTACAAGTTCAAGTGTTTTAGTTTTTAGTGTGCAATCCTTTCGTTCACAGAACATCTTGACAACGTCTGGGCATAGCATCAACAAGTTTCTGTAAAAGCTGTGGTGAAATTTTCCACCAGGTTTAAGCCACAAAGTCTTTCAGTTATTCCACACTAGAACATCAACTAGGGATGAAGAAGGTCATGTTACCTTTGGCCATGGCGTTTGTGTGAGTTCACCTGAGCCCAGGGTAGTGAGTGCAATCAGAGAGGACAGATGAGATATCTGCCAGCACACAACATGCAGGAGAACAGTCACACTGAATAAATCACAAAGCCCTCTATCCTCAACCTCCAGGGGCCCAGCTGGCTTGTGGCTCACACAAATATGATTATGCACAATCCACAGGCTGTGCCGTAGTAGCTTAAGGCAAAAGGCAACACAAAACAGCCAGAGCAAGGTAGGAGACTAAGGGTGCAAACAGCATGAACTGTTGCATTTGATATGATACCTAAAAGGACTTTAAAGGAATATTCTGGGTTCAATTCAAGTTAAGCTCAATCGACAGCATTTGTGGTATAATGTTGATTACCTCAAAAATGAATTTTGACTTCTTCCTCCTTTTCTTTACAAATAGGCAAAACTGTGGGTTACAGTGAGGCACTTACAGTATATTGGAAGTGAATGGGGCCAACTCATAAACGTTAAAATACACACTGTTTTACAATTATAGCCACAAGACGTAAACAATTTGTGTGTTAACATGATTTCAGTGTGATAATATTGCTTGCCAACCTTTTCTATGACAGTGTAACCCTGTAAACCCTGTAATCTTGCAAAAACAAAAAACAGCTCAAATAATACAAGTTTTAAAAAATTAATGTAAGTGCTTTTATGAAATTAGAAACTTCACATTTCTGCCTTTAAACACTCCAAAAATGGGCCCCATTCACTTTATTGTAAGTACCTCACTGTAACCTCAATTTATGTTTTTTAAAGAAAAGGAGGAATGAGTCGAACTATTTTGTGTGTGTGTGTGTGTGTGTGTGTGTGTGTGTGTGGTAATCAACATTATGCCACAAATGCTGTCGATTGAGCTTAACTTGTATTGAACCCAGAATATTCCTTCAATCAGTACTCATCACAAACATATTCATTGTTTCTAATGATGATGAGTGTCAGAAGGCATTAACACCCATTCATAAAAAAGGCACATTTTTAATTTGTTTTCCTTTTAGATGTGCTCCAACAGTAGCCACATTCAAATCCAGACTGGAAGTACATCTGTTTAGCTGTGCCTATCATCCAAAAAGTAATGGAACTATTTACAGAAATATATTTAATATTTATTGTACACTTAATGTATATGGCAGGGGTGTAACTAGAGGGAGAGTAGGGTGGGCAGCCACCCTAGAGCCCGGGGTGAGAGGGGGCCCACATTGGTCGATCAAAAGAAACCATAAAAATAACCAATGGCCCGAGGGGTAATGAAAAACATCCAAGGCCCCCCTAGGAGGGGGCCTGACCATTTCTTTGCATCCAAGTTACACCACTGGTCTATGGACAGCATCTGTGGCAATGCTGCAGATTACAACAGACTCAAAATAAACAGATCACTCAGTTTAAACAAGAATATGAAATATATTTTTGTTAAAACAAGTAACAGCACATTTCATTTTTACAAATTGAGGGACAAGTCAAAAAAGTATTTTTTTGAGTCACTGCCACAATGCTAGGATTTTGTGGGTGGTTGTCAGAACGCTGCTAGCGTGTTCTGGGCAGCGTTGATTAGATTAATTTTGAAATGCAATCTGCATTATAGATTACACAACTAAAATTGTAATCAGTAACAAATTACACTTTTTAGGTAATCTGATTATTTATTGCATGATATAATTTAGATCTAATTTTAAGTGTGGCAAGTACAAATGTACAATCCTTTATATACTTTTATTAAACATGAATAGACTTGAAATCAAACTACAAATTGCTATTTTTTCAGTCCCAGGATAAAGTAACCAGTCTTGATTCTTTGATAGTCTAGACTGCTAGGTAAAGTATGGATATGTAATGATGTAATTTTCTAATCAGTAACTTCTAATCAGTTTATGCACATTTAAAAATGTAATGCGGTCTAATTACAGTCCTTGATTTATGTAATCTGGTTCTGTAATGCAGAATACATTAACACTTGTTCTAGGTGGTTGTTAGGTAGTTGCCTACTGGCACAAGTCAAGAGAGCTCATTTGCCAGGTGACTATTGTAAGTCTAATAGCCAAGAAAAGTATTCAAACTAAATGTGTAAAGCACAGCTCTCCTTAACCCGCACGACTTGAGGTATCATTCATATCTGTAGCACAAACTGTGCAGAACGAGTTATGTGCTTACATTTAATACTTAACGTTAGGGTTTTGTTCATTCAAACCCTAAAAGCAATAGTATGTCACAGGAGAAGTACAACTACAAATCAATTAGGGACAGTAATTAAGAAACACAGTCCTGTAATCCCTTGCAGTTAGTTTATGGACGTTAAAATCAGTGTTGTCCTTGCTCGGAGAGGGCTGTGTGATTAATATACCAGCCCAGCTGAAACCAGAACAGGTCTGCAGCCAGACCGAGTGGGAAGCAATTTGAACTCGATGCTTTGAAGAACTGAACCTGATATAGTTGAAGTGTAAGGGCATGCCAAGTTTGTGTCTGTGGACAAATCAAATCTAATGTGAGTGACAGGCTGCAGCACTGCAGAACCATACAATTATACTGTCCTATAACCCTTCAGTCTGATCACCAGAGCGAGTTAAATGGGCTACAATTACTCAGTGCTCTCAAAAGCAAACACATGCACTGTGCTGGAATCACCCACATTAAGGGCTTTAAGCTCCAGGTAGCTACACACTACTGAGCATGAATACAGCCTTTCACACAAGGAGACTGATGGTTATTTGGTTATGTAGGGGGCAAATGGCTCAACTGAAACTCACTTCTGTCCTTATGAGATATCTCTTGATGAGATATATAAGGGTAGATGAGCCACAGGCAAAGCCCATTACATTCATCTGCCCCTCTGTCTTATAAAAATCTATATAATTGCCGTTATAAATGAAAAAGGGATTTATATGTTTGTGTGGTTTTTGCTCAATTCACAGTGGCACAAAGACATAAAGTTCAATTTTGATAATGAAATTCAGGAAAGAGTAATGAATCACAGTCTGGAACCAACCTGACCATGACTCCTGAACAAATCTGATATGAGACATTAGTGATGGTATCACACAAACACACTTGTAACATAGGTAGGGTTGCACAAGCACACATCTGAGGGTCTGGGGTATGTTACTGTATGTTGTAAGAGACTGTACAGTAGTTGCTTGTCTTTCAAAAGATGAAAAGAGACAAGAAATGGAGGAAATTCAGGAGAAAGCAGCCGTGAAGATTAATTTAATATGTTGTAACAGCCTACTGGGAAACTGAATTATTAATGTAAGCCTTGACAATATTAAACAAAATATAAAAAGGCAAATGGAAATTGTTCAGGTTGACCATCTTATGAGGTCAAACGCATTCAGAGTGCACTGAATTGTTGTGCTCATAACTATTATTATGCCTCACTATGCCTTTCACACATACCTGCACACAAACACACTTTAGAGGAGTTTCAAGGCGGTCAACCTTTTTAAGAAAACACAAATTTATTTACATTCATGCAAATGTTCTAATCACCAGTTTCCCTTCCGAGAATCAAGGCGGTCTTTCCCTGTATATTTAACTGTTTACTGCTCATAATACAAATTGTTAAATAACAATAATTCTACATTTTATTTTATTTTTAGCCATAACATTGCAGTACAATACATTATATTACACATCAATATGTATCACTAGAAAACAACAATTATGAACATTTACCATTTAATGCAAACAGGAAATATAACAGTGCACTTAACAAAATACTGCTGTATGTACATATATACAGACATTGATATCCTCTGGTTTCAGCAGATAAATACATCATAAAAATAGCCACAACATAAATAGTAAAACACTACAAAAACAGAAAATCAATTGGTATTAGTTAAACAAATTAAGCTGCTAGTGTTACTAGCAGAAATGGCTACCTCTGGTTCAAAGAAACCATTATAATCCACTGTTTTGGTACACTACTCGTTGTTCGTGAGATACGGTGCAACTGTATGCCTCCTGTAACTTGAAATGACATTATTTAATTAATTTACAGCTTTCATCCAACTGGTGTTCCTACTGTATATTTAAAATAAACATTGATGGGAACTGGTGTCAAAACAAATTGCTTACACGTTCTCACATAATATATCCAACTTTTATATCATGCTGGGCAGAAGTCAGCATCACCTTCCTAGAATTACCTACATCTTCAAATTCTACAGTACCAGCTACTGTACTTCACTGGGAAACACCTTATTATCTGAGGCAGCGCCAGGAACTTACTTCAATGGTTTCTTGAATCATTATATTGCCCTTAAAAGGCAAAATGTAGTAGAAACACATTTTGTCAATACTGAGTTATGACCGAATCCGGGTCTTAGACTATGATCTGTCCTGTGACAGATGGGTTTAGGTCAACTATGCTCAGTTTCTGAGAAAATACAGTGAGATTATTCTGTAAAAAAACCCCATTATTTTCTCAGTTAATGTATTAGTGTAATTACTGCATTTTGGATTTACAGGGCAATATAGTGATAGCAGAACATTTCACTATTGGCAAAGTGCTAAAATGGTCTTACCTAATGTTTGTTTGTCATTCTAAAGCTGCCGGGCCACCTTCTCCCATACAGAACTGACTCAGAGTTCAGTGAGTCATATCATGCATGGTACGGGGGTGACCTTTAATAAATGTGCAACATACTGTATAATAGCTATGTCAAATGTGTCTTGTCTTCTTGCTTTACAGGTAAAGGGGACAGAGTTTAAGCAGATGAAATGCAGATGAAATCTAGTCAAAGTTGATTTTGATGAATAGGAGAATTGCTTCAGACTAGAATACCTCCTCTTCTTCAGCTTCACAGCCATAGTCTGTAAAGAAAAAGATTTTCATGTACATTGAAATTGTAATGAACATTGAAGATTAGATAAGATGTTAGACAGCTACTAGGACACTTAAGAGATTAGAAAGTATTTGTAGATGTATGACTTGCATAGTAGAAGGGATAGATGTAGTTTATCATGATGATAAACACTCCAAATGCAGTCTGCAGAGTTACGGACCACTTAATATTACAAAATTTTCCAAAACCAAGAGCCAGGGATTTAAACTAATCTGGAAAACTCTTGATCACTGAACCCTTGAACCGTGACTTCATTATCCTTGTCACAGCTACAGGCTGCTGGGACATACTGACCATTTCCACCCAACAGCTGCATGGCGCTAACACAAGGCTCTTCCGTCTCCTCCTCATTCTCCTCCTCTTCCTCAGCGGGTTCCTCATATGCCACAGGCCCACTCTCCATCACTGGGGGAGGGGTGGGGGCAGGAGGGGGCTCTGGGGCTGCAGGAGGCAACATCATGGTGATGCTTGGTGTGACCTGAAATTAATAATATTAAAAAAGGCAGTTTGTTATCACACAATAATTAGTTCTGGTCTTCTAATCTGATTGGGCATTCCAAGATTGCTGATATTAGGGCTGCATTCGCGTCGTGTCGCAATTACTGTAAGTATGATATGGCAACTCAGAGATTCAAGGCTCAGAAACGATTTGTTTCTATGGCAACACTCATAACGCCAAAATGGATCCACGTGTGGCTTGATGACAGCAAATGAATCACTACATTACAGTGTTTGGTAATAATGTATAACATGTAATCTGGATTACATAATCAGATCAGAAAAATAAAGTACTTGTGATTAGATTACATTTCATAAAATCACATTACAGTTACTTTTACATAGAATACATGATTACATTTTTGATTACATTACAAATCAGACAACTGTAATAACTAGTGCATAATTTACTGACTATGTTCCTAAATTTTAAAAAAGTGGTCTTTACCAGAAACTGAAATACATGCGATAGACCCAGCCAATAGAACTACATACATTGAAGACAGTGCAGTCCTTTTCCTCTTTTGACCACACACAAAAATAACTTTACTTTCAAAAAGACACGTGGGGGAAAAAAACCGTTTAACTCAGAAATGCAACTGTTTGCTTACAAAAATGTCAGTATATCCATTGAAAAAGACTCCACATCCAATCTTAAGAATTCTAATGCATTTTTGTATTCGTAATAGTTAGTTTTGATAGTTTTGATGTGGTATTGAAAGTATGAGTGTCAAAGTTTCAATCAGACACACTTTGCTGCATTTTACTCAGCGACTAACAAATAGCAAGTTGCTGTTTGATTTTATGTTTACTAATGTTTAATGAAAGGAGAGTTAATAAGTATGTAATACATAATTAATGATTAGATTTAGCATGACATGCAATGAGTAATTAAAAAGTAATACAAATGTATTTAGATTAGATAACATAAAAAGTGTAATAAAAGAATTACACAATTTCTGTTGTAATTTGTACTGTAATACAAGTACCAAATTACATTTCAGAAGTAATCTACCTAACACTGCTACAATAATTCATTAATTTACCTCTATATGTTCTTGCCAAATGTTAAAGAACTAAGAATGCACACCAGGTACAGGTAACAGTGGCTACAATAAAAAGTCAAATCAAACAGAAATATGTGATGACCTTTAACTGTTGAGTCAGCTGTCATTTTGTTTCTTTTTAAATTACGCCAAGACGGGCAAGTCAGAGATTCCAGAAAATGTGATTTCAAATTCTACAAAGATGTGAATGTTGTTTACAAGTTGGATACTAGGAATTACTGTAATTCTGACATGATGTGAACACACCATTTATACACCAGCACTGGGACACGTCACTGTTTATAAACTAAAAATTCCTCCATAACTTTTGAGAAACTGAGAATCGGATCCTGCCAGAAGTGACAATGTTCAAAACTGCTTCTTCAAAACTGCATTTGACATGTTGAGCCTTGGTGGTCATGTGGATGATGCAGGTTTCCTGTCATTTTCCAATAAAGCAGAAAAAGCATAGTTGAAGGAAATGCAATGATAGTGAGCAAAAAAGAAAAAGACCAAATCAGGCCAACATCTCCCATCTGACTAAGGGAGTACTGCTCAGGGGAAGAAGAGGCCTAAATCAATGATCATGTCATGAAAAACCGAGGAAGTGCATGAAAGTCTCAGTGGTAATTATAGCACAGATTTGTTGCTGTACCATGAGACTGTACTTCAGGCAGTGCCAGTTAAAGGGAAACAGCAGCAGCAGGGTCCTAAAGGGACTGCCAAGATTGGCAGAGGCCTGTAAAATAGCCCGCAGCTCACCTGTGGACATCCAGAGGCCTGATGGCTGGAGAATCTGGGCTGGGCCAGTAATGATGCACTTGAAACAAGGTTATTAAAGCTTTGAAATTTTTACTAGTTTTTATTTTGTTTTGTAATATTAATTTTATTTATATCTTTGAAAAAATACTATATCTAGAGAAGTTTTTATTCCTTATAATTCAGCACCACAAATACCTGCCTATGACAAGACAGATAATACAGAAAATGCAACAAACGAATTGAGGTTGTTTGGTTTACACTCAATCAGATGGCCAAGGCAGTTTTGGTTTGTTTGTTGACAGAATACATTGATAGTGTAAAGCCAGGCCTCGAAGAGTAATTAACCTCCTGAGACCCGAACGTGACTGCTGTGTGCATTTTCCATTTCCCTTTTTGATTTGTAACTAGTAGCCCCTAGAAAACATGAAAAAAAAAAAAAAAAAAGATATTTAGAGCAAATAGTTTCCTAAAAAAATGATGTCCTCATATCGGGACAGCGGGAGTAAGTTGTGAAATTTTAAATAATGCCAAGCTAAGTCAATTTATTTATTTTTTTTTATCAAACTGTGTTTTCAGGAGTGTTGATTATTCATGTTTTTCAGACGTTATAAACGTTACAGTTGATTTTCTGAAAAGCTGCTTTGGAACAATGTGTATTGGGAAAAGCACAAATAAAAAAATAAAAATTATTTTACTTGATTTGAATTTTATGTTATAATGTTTTTTTCTACTTTGGCAACAAAATCTCAATATTCTCCCTTTGAGCAATCAAATAAACAAATGATAGCCAGTGCTCAAGCATTTTACCAATCAGAAATGAGCATAATTACTTCTGATTCAAGTAATGGCCAGCATCGTCCAATCACTGCCAACCATGTTCAAATAAAATTATAAATTGTAAATTCTGAATCTAAGTACTAATTACCATTGCCTCATGTCTGCCAACCATACTGAGTGGTCCAAACATCTGCAGCCTGAAACTGAATTTTTGGTCAGATGTTAGGAGTGAATGCACTTAGCTGCATAGGAAAGCTATAGGATGCTCCCTTGTTCCCTATTTAGTGAATGACTTCAAAATTCAAAATGCACCTTATTGTCATCCTAACTCCATATAAAGCCTCTGAAAGCAACCTTTTTCAGCTTTTGGATGAACCCATTGATTCTCAATGTGATAATGCACAGTGAATATAGATTCCCTATCTGTCACTCACTTGACTTTGTGTCGATGTAGTGACACTAGGGGTCACCCTTGGGAGCCCAAACACCTCTGATCTTTGAGAAAATACCAATGGGAATTGGCAAGTGGAATTTGCATGCCACTTCCCCGGACATACGGGTATAAAAGGAGCTAGCTCGCAACCACTCATTCAGATTTTTTCTTCGGAGCCGAGCGGTTGTGTTCAGCGAGCCGAATCCCTCTGCAGTTCCATTCACCTCTAAGAAAGCTGTTGAATTATGCCGCATTACAGCGGTTTCTCCCCCCGTGCACCGGTTGAGTGCAGAGAATGCCCCTGGGTGCTTCAACAGTCTAAAAGAGTATATATTCTTGCAATAAAAGAGTATATTTTCTACTAAAAGAGTGGCACTGACGGAGAGCATCTTTTTAAAGATGTCTTTCCATCTGTGTTTAATTCCTGGTTGCGGTCGTTACCTCTCCGCTTCCAACGGCCACGACCGCTGTCTCACATGCTTGGGCAGTGCCCAAGCGGAGGCAGTGTTCGTGGACGGGTCATGTCCTCACTGCAAGGACATGACCATGGCAACGTTGCACCACCCCAGCGGCTCCCCACCTCTGTCCTTCTACCTACGGGTCGGTTCACACTGGGGGCGATTTGTGGACCCCAATGGGAGCCGCTCCGCCAGGTAAACCCCCACGGACCTCCCATTCCCCAGCACGCTCGTTCGCCCCGGTCGAGTTCTGGGATGAGACCGCCGGCTCGTCTCAGGGCGAGTTCGCGGTCTCATTTGGGGTTCGCGAAAAGGATGAGCTGTCGATCGCTGCATCGGAGAGCGGGCTGGTCCAGTCTGACTCCCACCTTCGGGTGCGGTTGCCCAGTCGCTGGCCGACGTGGAGCTGGCGGCCATGCTTGCCCGGGTGGCTGCGAGCGTCGGGCTGGAGTGGACTTGGTCAAGATGAGGGAGGCTGACTCGGCCCCGGCATAAAGCCCCCCGCAGTAAGCAGACGCCCCCCGTCTCACGGCCCGCCGGCAAGAACCTGAGGAAGGTTTCTAAGTGCCCCTGAGACGGGTGACCCAGGGACGTGGAGACCCGCTACAGGCCTGGAGGTGGTAAGCAGACCACTCCAACCCCCGGTGGAGGGCTGGGAGGAAAATCTTTTGTTGCCTTTTCTTTTGATTTCGCCGCATGCCCGAGGGGCTGCGGTACCCACATCTTCAGAAAAAGAGCGGTTTCCTCATTCCCTGGGTCACACACCTGGTGTTTATGGCCGTCGCTATCATGATTGCCAGACACCGCACATTTACGGCAGGCACGGCACTGCGGAGGCGGGCCCCCTGCCCCTGCACGCCCAGCTGCAGCACAAACACACCCACGCCCGGGCGGTTGTGACGGATTACGAGGACAGTTCCCCTCCTTCCCCGTCGCTGACCAGTCCTATACTCGGAGTCAGGAAAGTGCTTCGATGTCTCCAGACTCAGCACGGCCACGAGCTTGGGGTGCGAGTCCCCTCAACATGGCGCCTTCGTCTCCGCCCCACCACGAGGCCCCACCTGCTGGTACATCCGACGCGACTGTCCCCTTGGTCCCCCTCGCCCGGAGCTTGGAGGCGAGGCTTGCGCTCCTCAACCCGTTGTGATGGCTGACCAGGACCGTCTGACTCGGCTATGCGATTCAGTTTGCCAGGCGCCCACCTGGGTTCAGCGGCATCCGTTTTATCACGCCTCTAATGAACCTGATGATCAGGTCGTGCTTCCCGAGAGACCTACCGTCAACTGCATTGTGGTGTGCCGCAATAGCAGCCAAGTACACCTTCAAGGTGGAGGGGGACAGCCACCCCTCCAGCCTCTCCTGCAGGAAGGAAAGCACCGACCCGACTGCGCATCTTTGGGGGTCTTCGCGTCGGGAAGAACACCTCTTAGCGAACAGACGCCACTTCAAGGCATACAGGCGCCTGAGTGATCGTGTCTACCACCGTTGCCCTGCGTGCGGAGATCGTGACCCATCTGTGGAAGGACACGATAGAGCCTGTCTCTCCAGCCGAGATGAAGAAGGGGTTCTACAGCCCCTACTTCATCGTGCCCAAGAAAGGCGGTGGGTGGCAGCCAATCTTGGACCTGCGAGTACTGAACAGGGCCTTGCACAGACTCCTGTTCAAGATGCTGATGCAGAAATACATTTTAGCGAGCCTCCGGCATCAAGATTGGTTTACGGCAGTAGACCTGAAGAACGCGTACTTCCACGTCTCAGTTTTACCTCGGCACATGCCCTTTCTGCGGTTCACCTTCGAGGGCCGGGCGTACCAGTACAAGGTCCTCCCCTTCGGTCTGTCCCTGCACAATCTACCAGGAGTGTGGCGGCCTCCTGGGCCCTTACCAATGGCTCCTCTTTAGCAGACATCTGTAGAGCAGTGGGCTGGGCAACACCCAATACCTTCGCGAGGTTCTACAATCTCTGGGTTGAGCTGATTTCATCCCGTGTGTTGTCAGGTACGAACAGGTAAATTTGCGGGACAACTAGCCGGGCCTACTTCTTGCGTACCCCTCCTGGAGGGGGAGATGTGCGCCTTCCTCCTTAGCCCTGTGGCAGGCGAGTTCGCAGAGAAATTTGATGCCGGCCCAGTACGTGTGTGCTAATAAGACCAGTACTGGGGTAGGTGCTCCACATGCACTGGTTGCCTGTATGTAACCCCGTGTGATGTATCTTCCGCGAGACGGTTTCCCCATTGGTAAACCCGCATCTTCCTTGGACAGAGTCCGCCTCTGCCACCGGTCGCCGTGTTTGTAGAGCTCCATCCCCTCTGGGTAGGAGCTACTACGGGGACTTCTCCACATGCGACACTGCCGACAAGACTCGGTAAGACCATGTGACATATTTCCACACAATTGCCTCCCCTTCAGGCAGGGTATGATCTCCATGGTGTCTTCCCCTTGGGAAAGGACCCCCCCCCCGGACACTTATGGCTCCCAGCTGAACGATTTCCACTCATTTTGGGAAGAAAAAAGAAGAGAAGAGGCCACGGCTGGGGTGGCCTGTCCCCATTTTGGGCAGTCAACTTGTCCCGAGGTGCAGGCGACCGTATGATGCTCGTAGGAGCGTTGGGGGAGGTTACGTGACGGCCAGGTGTGCTGGCTACGAGGCACACAATGGTTTGCCCATCTCGCACCGCCAGTCCACGTAACACAGTTCAGCTAGTTGTGGCGTTTCGTATAGGGACCCCTAGTGTCACTACATCGACACAACGTCGAGTGAGTGACAGATAGGGAACGTCCTGGTCCTTTCGTAACCTCCGTTCACTGATGGAGGGAACGAAACGTTGTGTCTGTCCTGCCACAACACTGAACTACCCGCTGAAATGGCCGGGACCCTGTCTCGGCTCCTCAGCACAAAACCAGAATGAGTGGTTGCGAGCCAGCTCCTTTTATACCCGTATGTCTGGGGGAGTGGCATGCAAATTCCACTCACCAATTCCCATTGGCCTTTTCTCAAAGATCAGAGGTGTTCGGGGCTCCCAAGTGCGACCCCTAGTGTCATTGTGTTTTATAGCGTGCAGTTTAACAATAAATCGCTCAAAATTTTAAAAATGGCATATCGGATAAAACTAGAGACTCTTTTGACTCAAACATGTTTCAATGTAAAAACTTAATTATCTTATCAGATGTAGTTATGTTGGTGTTTCTCCCAAAGACAAACTCCGCTGTGATCGGTGCCATGTTGTTTTGTCACATAACTCTGTGCATTAAAAGTTTAACCCTTTACTGACAGTCCAGAGTGTCCTGAACTGAGATCAGTTGGTTTAAATGGAATTAAATTATGCATAGCGAAGACAAAAAACATTTCAGGGGTCGCATGAGGTTAAATTAGACATCCAACACTGATTCAATTTTTTATTAATGAATCATTTTCTGTAAAAAAAAAAATATTTATTTCTTTTTTTTTTGTTTTGTTAATATTTTAGTGCACTTTTATAGTTTCAGTTTAGTTTTCATCCAGTGTTTTTCTATAGAATTCTACATTTCTTTACCACATAGGAACCAAAGTGCCTTATGCATGTCAAAAGCACTGTATGAAGCACTGCTATTTTGTTTTTGTTTTGTGGGAAATAAGAGATCAATGCTAATGATTCGTTGTTAAGAATGACTATCCTCTGCATCTCACTCAGAAATGCATAATACATTATGTAACAGATTAATTTCAGAATGTCTCGGCAGTCAATGACAAAAGCCGCTCTGCAGCAAACTGGATGGGACAGTGGGGAGTTACACAGCGACATCACAGTTGATTCCAGCAATTATTATGCTCTTGATTTTTTGCTTTTTCCTAACAACAGCTATTTTGTCTCTTTCCCTAACTCTCTTGTGCATGCATATTAATATGGTTAAATGCAAGCCACACTGCTGCTTATCTACAGTAAGCCTGACAATATGGTTAAGGGGCACTAAGACCCAGAGAGCACAGTGCCAATCCATAAAATTTTGTGGCTTAAACATTATCATAGATATTGACTTTAGATTAAATACATATGCCGAATTTACCCTGCATTGTGTAATGTGCTGGTCAACTACTTACTGCCGTGACATTTAGAATTGAATTATTTGATTATTGTGATGGATTTACCGCTGAAGTCCAGTAGGGTTAGCATGGTTGAGCCAAGTCAATTTAATTTGACCTCTACTAAGCTGATATTCATGAAATATTGCTCATTAGGTTAACAAGAGAATAGACCACAAACAGTTCTACACTGAGATGCCATTCAGTAATCTCATTAGAACCTTGGATATGAAATGAGGTAAACACAAGAATACTGTTGATTTAATATTTGTAACTGCATTAAGTCTATAAAGATAAGATCGTACAAACATTTTCAGCCAATGCTCTGTTTTTAAAGAGGGACATGGAGAGATAAACAGCTTTGCCTTTTCAATTAAATAATTATTTATTCACAAAGGATAAAAACTTTTCTCTCAAAATCAGTTGCTATACTGTAGATTGTGAACACTTAAAGAGGTCACATTTAAAGGTGAAGAGTTTGATTTGTTTTTTTGCTAAAATACTTTTTCCTATACTATTTTAATATGTAGAGACAACTGTTGCTAATTAGTAGGTTTATTCCCTTGAAAAGTGTTTAACATTGTGGCAGTGTAGTGTTTTTAAAACACTGCTCAGTTTGTTTAAGCATCCCAACCAGCCTAATGCAGCAACATTGGCTCAACCAATGGTGTGAGTTTGGGGGGACTTTCAGTTTGTCCGACCAATTGCAGAAGGGGGAAAATTGCACTTCTCCTTTACACAGAACATAAACATAGTAATATTAACTTTACCAGTACTTCAGAAGGGTCCTTATTTAACCTACCATTAGGGCTGGTGTTCTCTTCTTCTTTGGTGTGGATGATATTAAGGGGCGGAGCCTAAAAAAAGAAATGTAGCAAAGGTAAAAAATTAAAGGTAAAATAATTATCTGTGAGTACAAGACTTTTAATGAATTGCAGAAATATTTTCCAAAACACAGAGATTACAAAAAAAGCCTCATAAAAGCAGTTGCACAACCACTACAAAAGTCCCACACAAATACAGATACAATTATTTTCAAATTTCATCCTTCTTCACACTAGCTCTTACACTGACAAAAGCTGGAAAGCTTTCAAGAGCTCAGAATTGAAATATGAAAATATGAAGCATACTGTCCTCTTCTTCACTCCCACCCCACTGCAGATTACTGAGGCATATCTAAAGCACTAGATTCTGAGGCTGAGACCTTCACTACTGGGGCTAAAGAAGCCCTGTGTTTTGATGAAATGCTTAGCTTACATTTCCCGGTGACTGGATTTAAACATCAAACACCAGCACTATTTAAGGCTAATTTTAAAGAGACGAGTATAAAACATTAATTAGTTGTACAGGGGGGAGGGGAGAGAGAAAGAAAGGAACGTTCTGAAATGAGAATGACCTTGGTCTGCCTCCAGTGTGTCCCCTGAAGACAGACTGCTATTTATGTCAGTTATGATGGGCTGGATGTTTAGAGCTTCCTCCCAAAAGACTTCTGGTGACCATACAATGAATTCCGCAAAGATGCAAGCCAAATATTTAAGAAATTTGGGGGCAGTAAGCTTTAGTGACATACGCTTGAATGATCTAAATTGTTAAGCGAATTGCTCAAAATGTGAAATGGAAATTAAAAAGAGCTCCCTTCATTCTGTTATGCTGCATTTACATTCTTAGGAAATCTTAGAAAACCTGTCCGTCTTTTTTTCTTCTAGTTTGTGTGGAACCATTCAGTTTCATTGCATCTTTTTTCCAGACAATGAAAGTGAATGGTGACTGATACTAACATACAGCCTAACATCCCCTTTTGTGTTCCACGAAAAAAAAAAAAAAGAAAGTCATGTGGGTTTGGAAACTACATAAGGGTAAGAAAATGATAACAAAAGTTAGATTTTTAGGTGAATTATCCCTTTAATTTATGGTATACTTGCAAATCTATTGGTGAATACTGCATATGCAAATGCAGCTTCATATTCAGCCGCAATACTGTATAAATATACACACCAACCCACAGGAGGTAGCACACAAATACACATACTGGCATAAAAACACAAACTAAAGTGCAGGAAAGCTGGGCAGTGACAACGCCTCCCTGGTGAGATCTCCCCCAGGATTCAGAGAGGGTGCTTTCTTGGCCGATAAGGGAAAGTGCTGTTAATTAATCTGCTAAGGAAGAGAGGAGGAGGAGGAGAAGGAGGAGAGAGAGAGAGAGAGAGAGAGAGAGAGAGAGAGAGAGAGAAAGTGTACTGTACATGCTGAGAAAGGGGCTTCCTTTGTGGTAACTCATTAGGAGTGGCAGCCCACATCATCCATCTGCAGTGGTCTGGCCAGGCAGAGGAGCTGAACTGAACGGAGTCTGTTCTGGCCAGATCAGCTCTATGCACCAGTGTCCTAACTTTGGCACACACCCTCAACATAACTCTTGCATTAGGATTATCCAACACATTACTGGAAAACACAATCACCCCTAAGCGGTCTTGCAGAGAGAATAGTCTTGGGAAGAGGCACAGATCTACAACCCATGTGAGACTAATATACTTACAAATCTTCAGCCATGGAAGTGAAACTGCCTTCAGCTGAATCTAGAGCACACACTGTGTACTGGAGGCCTCTGCTTGCAGGGACTGAGAAATGTAGATGATCTTAAAATACTAAAAACACGAGAGCCGTATGTGGATGCTGCTAAAAATGAGTGAGGCAGAAGACTTGAGCAGTAAGTTCAAGCGATTGATTGCATTCTTCAAGGGCAGTCAAGAGGAAACAAGGGGACCCCATGGAGAGCACTGAGTTGTAATGGGAACTCCAAAACCATGACATATAGTAAGATCATCTAATATAAAATCAAATTCGAAGTACTGTCATTTAACATGCTTTTAAGGTGTTGTACGCAAAGTTAGCCATTTCGCTAACTTTCGTCTGACCTATGCTGCGTTTAATCCAAAGTCAGATCTTGGATATTCCTACTTGATCTCTGACCATTTAGGCATTCCATTGTCCGATACTCAGAAGATAACATATAAGGTAACAAAAATGCAATGCTCTCATTAGCTAGCAACCAAATTGTGGAGAATAAATGAATCTATACAGTGCTAGCATTTGTTTTAGAGGTGTACGGTTATCAAAAGAGAGTACAATGTCCCATATTATTCACACCAGTCTCTGCAAACATTGGCTAAACAAGTTGTATTATTATGTAATGTAGGATCTTTGACTCACTGGTGCACTTTATTGAAATAAAAGTAAATGTTAAACATTAACTGTTTAAATCTCCTTGGGTTTGCATGACGTTACACACCTGCATCTCAGCAAAATAGAAGTTCTAGATTTCCGCACAAGTTTCGAAGTTGAAAGTCTGACTTCAAATGTCATTCCATTGCACTTTTCTAAGTAGTTAGTTGGAAATTCAGACTTTCCAAACTAAATGGAATGCAGCATTAGCTACAGCATTAGACAGGCCCCTCTGTCTAAAATACTGCCCTCCAATGGCAAGTCAGCAAACCCAATGGTAGCCTGTCAGAGTTCAGCCACTTATGTTGGTTGTGTTTTTGTTGTCTTTGTGGTTGAGCTCTGACACCCCTGTTTAGTGTTTTGTTTAGTCTATGTGAGAATGCATGGCTCGCCCTTTTGGATTTGTCCTGCATTCTCTTGTCTTGTTGGTTATTGGCACGAGTGCATTGCTCTTATGTCATCCTTGCAGCATGCACTCGTGTCGGTTGTTTTGTGTTTGTCTCTCGCGACCTTCGGGCGTGATTTACGTTGTGCTCGCTTTGTGCTGCGCGTCCGGGTCATGATCCGTTGACATGTTGTGCTGGGGTTCGGCCATTTTGGTCTTGGTGCCTGTTTATCTGTGGCCAAACCCTTGCACAAATGTCCCTGTCTTGTCTGTTGTTTGGCATGAGCGCTTGTTGTCTTTGTCTCTGGCGTTATGCGCTCGTGTCATTTGGGTGTTTGTGTCTGTGAGAGCACGTGGCTTTGTTTAGTTTCTGTATTGCCAAATGTCTCTCAGTCTTGCGTGTCACTCCGCCTCATTATCTCCTCATTATTAGTACACTGGTTTCACCAGTCCCTTGTTAACCTGTTTTATTTCTCTCTCTTTATTATCTCCTTGTGTACGCTGTCCTGTGCAGGATTGTTTCACTTCGCTCCTGTCGTCATGTGTCCATGTTTGCTGTCTGCCTCCCCTGTTAGTTTATTCAAGAGAGTTTTGGTTTTGTATGTTTTCTGTGTTTTTTAAATAAAGTTAATTGCGCTTGGGTCCTTCCTTCAAACACCCCAATCTGTGACAGCAGCCAACCTGACCACTCAAAATGACTGACAGGTATAGAATGCTTCAAAGTCTTCTGATTGGTTAAACAATAGCTTCATGTGGTCAGATTATGATTTGACATTTACAGAACCACAGAGACAAGAATAGTTTCTCAGGACACCTATTTCACTTGTATCTGTCATGTAGTAGTGACTTTATGCTATTCTAAAACACCTTTAAAGGAATAGTTCACCCAAAAAAGTTCTCTCATGATTTACTCACCATCATGCCATCCCAGATGTGTAAGACTTTGTTTCATCAGCAGAACATAAATGAAGATATTTGGAAGTATATTTCAGCTCTATAGGTCCATAAAATGAAAGTGAATATGTGCCAAAATTTTGAAGCTCCAAAAGGCACATATAGCCATCATAAAAGTAACCCATATGGATTAATTCATGTCTTCTGAAGTGAAACGCTAGGTATGTGTAAAAAATAGATTAATATTTAAAACTTTTTTTACTACAAAATGTTTGCTTCCAGCCAGCTGTGGTATGCAAGTTCACGAGAGTCGAGGTCACACAGCCTCTCGCGCTGGCAAGTTCCTGTGAGTACGGACACGTGAAATACGGAAGTGCTGTGTTGTTTACAGAGGAGGAGGAATGTTATACAGATGCTGAATTGGTTTTGCTATAGATCTGTATTTGTATCTGGTTCTTTTTCAAAATGATGCTTGTGTGTGCTTATCCTGGATGCCTCAACCTACTGAAAAACGTTAGAACGTTAGAAAATGTGAGAAAATGTTAGAAAATGTCAGCAGGTATCATCGCAAGAGGAAAGACTAACTTTTCACAGATTCCCTATCAATGATACTGAGCGACTGAATCTATGGCTGCTCGCTTACTCAATACACCCATTGAGTCACTCAAAATACTAAGGGTGTGCCTTATTTTTCCCCTGCCGGAATTCAAAACAGCCGAGGGATCCGACGATATCGACAGGCCAACACGCTTACATCATGCGAGAGACAGTTTGAACTCCACCCTCATGAACGTGCATACCACAGCTGGCCGGAAGCAAACATTTTTAGTAAAAAAAGTTTTAAATATTGATCTTTTCCTTACACACACCTAGTGTTTCGCTTCAAAAGACATACATTTGATTAAACTCTAAGGCAGCATTGCATATATCCTTCCAAAATAATCACCTGGGAAGTTGGCATGTTGTTTCCGAGAGTTCCAGTACCCTAAGATAGGACACATTACGCCCACTCACTGACAAATCTCCTTTCAAACAACTTTGCATCAGCCAAGTGTGTTTACTTTCCTTTGTGGTACGACAGGATGTGCATTGCGTCAGAAGCATGGGAGTAATCAGGAAGTAACCACAATTCAGGTGTTGCATTTTCCCTCTCTAACATTACATTTTCAGTCCACTGATGGTTAGGTTTAGGTTTGGGTTGGAGGGTTGTTTTCAGTTCAGGAAGATATGCATTCCTCTTCACTGTATTATAGCCAGTACAGCTGAAAACAACTTGCTTCACAATTTGCTTTTGGCACTCCTCCGTGTACATTTTACCCAGAAAATGGAGCTCACACGTGCCCATATGCCAAACTACACTTGCCGCTTTGGCCACTGGGGGCAGTGTTTCAGATTTTGGTAAGTACAGACCGATTTTAGTTAAGAAAAGTCAGCCTACCTCACTGTGAGATCAGTCTGATCCTTCATTGGTAAGTGACTATCAGAATGCATTATGACAGGTTTAGTGACAATTTTCATCTATGATGACAGACGGTGTCAAGGAAAATGTTAAAAATAAATAGATTTTATTCCATACTGAAAAGTATAAATAAAAAATAATTCCATTTTATTAAAAATCAACAATTTCTCCCCAATATTTGTGCATGCTATGTATTTTCTACACTGATTAGAGTATTGTATCATTAGTTTAGCACAATGTGGAATCATTCTCTGGAATCATCTGTGACCATTAGTCAAGTCTCTCTGAGTTTCTACTCATGCAGAACATTTCTAATCAGTCACTTATGAAGTTCCACTTCAGTTATAAAGATACTGCCTTAGAAAGTAGCTGCCAGTGCAGACACTAGACAGCGAGGCATCTCATAGGATTTGGACCAGAGCCTTTATCTTACAATCTGATACAAATGGTCAGACATTCTTGCTTTTTACACTGGCTCCTATACACAGTGAATACTGACCCTCCCACAGGCTCTCTATAAATCATTGATGCAATTTATGACACAGCATCTGCTGTTCTCTAAACAGATTACAATCAGCCAGCTCGGCACATAGGCGGTGGCACTGAGGCCCTTTAACTGGGCAGAATTAACAGCAAAACCCCAATGTCAGATGGGCAAGCCACTGTAAACAAATCCAATTATTCTTCAAGAGCTCTTTCATGTGTTTAATAGCAGGCTTCTGAGGCCCTGTGATGTCTCATCGGTTAGCATCAGAGAGCTGTAGGATGCTTAGAGAGAGAGAGAGAGAGAGAGAGATAGATACAGAGAAAGAACTGGACAGTTTAGATAAGCATATCTCAGGGACAAGCTCTAAATGTGACTGTTGAACTCTGGTCTTCCCCATCTCTGTTACCACTACACTGCCCTTCCTGCCTAGTAGGGGCTGACCACATCACAACACTGTCACCCATTACCCCCCTGGGCTCTACACTCACATATTACACACCCAACCGGGAGTGACACTGAGCTGAACGGCCTCTGGCATGTGACCTGGGCAACTGGGGACAGTGAGGGTCTGATATGTGTTTGGAGGTGAAAGTTAAATGTCAAGACGGGTCCTGTATTAACATAGCTTTAGTATTGTGTGTGTGACTACTCCAAAATGAAGGGTAAAGGACCAGTATGAAGTATGTGTGTAGGCGTGATAATACAGCAGTGTTTGGATACTGCTGTTAAAAGTTTATGAGTAAAGTGTGAATTACAGTCAAGTGTGACGCCTTGGCGTTAACTGATGCACCTGGTAGTAAGTATTAAGGGGAACTGTTCTGCCAAAGACAGGGATCACATTAAAGCTAAAAACCTAATATTTAAACAGCTTCATTTACATTAAATCACTGTGCTTTGTTAAATTAAACTGTAACTTTAATCTAACTGGGACGACAACTTGGTAATGTAACCTAAAGGGTTTTACAGTGTTATATATGTAAGGGATAATGTACCGTCAGTCATTATCACAAATCTTCCTGAAGGAGTTCATTTTACAAAAATTACCAGCTGACTGCACATTATCTTCCCTCTTACGTGGCTCCTTACCAAGTAAATAAATGGACATAAAATATATTGATTTGAGCTGAAATCTTTTTATGACTTAACTAATAGTCCAGAGTGATATGGGAAATTAGAACAATCTAAGTGATTTGTTGCCACTGACAATGGTGAAATACTGTATATAGTGTTCATTTATAAAAATATTTGACCACAGAATGCCATGACTGATCAATCAGAATTAAGTATTCCAGAGAGTGATGTAATAAGAAAGAATACAAGGTTCCACTTAATTATATTCAGTAATGAAATGATGGTAACTCTTTACAATAAGGTTCTATTTGTTAACATAAGTTAATGTATTAGGTATCATGTACTACCAATGAACAATATTTTTAACAGCATTTATTTATTAATCGTGGTTAATGTTAACTTAAGAGAGTTAAATATACAATTGTTCATTGTTAGCTCACTTTAGTTCATAATGTATGAACAATTGTTAACAACTTTTAATTTAAAAATGTATTAGTTTGTGTTAAAATTAACATGATCCAAAATTAAGAAGTGTTGTAAAAGTGCTGTTCATTGTTAGCTGGTGTTAAATAATTTAGTAACTAATGTTAACGAACACAACCTTATTGTAAAGTGTTACCGAAAAGACTGTACAAATGGCAAAACACTGTACTATCTTCAAATATAAGCAGGTCTGAGCCACAGTCACATGCTAAAAACACCAGGTAGCATCTGTGTATTTCTTCCCCCTCACAGGATTTTCACAAGTGCCTGGTGCTAGGCATAAGTGTGAAGTCAAAATCAGTGCCTCTGCAAAACAGAACTGTGACATCTTTACTGATAATAAATTATCATTACCAGATGGATGACTTGCATTATTGAATAGAGACATGCTACATTCTGCGTGTCCCTCTTGTGACCTCTCAGGAGGAAGTGAAAATGGGGCGATCCACAGGTCAGACAGGGTGCCCTCAGGGTTGAGTGGGTGAAGCTGGTGAGGATGCCTAGCCCAAATGCCAGGCTCCATACCCCCTGGCTGCTTGCTCCTGCCCAGGGGCCAGACGGTGAATGAGCTGGCTAATAGAGCGAATTCATGCAAGATACATTTGCCTTACTTTACAATCAATCCCAATGCTGCTCTGTCATCAATAATTTCCTAGGATCTCCCAGGACCCTTTCAAAGGCAGACTGAATTAATGATGCAAGCAAATCTTTCATAACAATAACAAATAAATAAGGCTGAAGCTTTATGAAAAGCAAGTATGAAAATTCTGTCATAATATACTCATCATCATGTTGTTCTGATCCTGCATTACTTTTTTCCTTTTGTAAGAACACAAAAGAAGATGTTAAGCAGAATAACAGCCTGTCACCATTCACTTTCATTGTATAGGAAAAAGATGCAATGGTGGTGGCCAAAAATATTGGCACCCTTGGTAAATATGAGCAGAGAAGGCTGTGAAAAATGTCTTTATTGTTTATCTTTTTGATATTTAATTCAAAATATTCACAAAAATCTAACCTTTAATTGAAGTAAAGTCATTGAAAGTTGGGAAAAATCTCATAATTAAATAAATATTTTTCTCCAAAACACGTTTGCCACAATTACTGGCACCCCTAGAAATTCTTATGAGTAAAACATATCTGATGTACTGTATATTCCCATTCATATTTTAAATGTTTTAGTACACCTGGGTGACAAGAAACATGAAATTGTTCAGCCATGACTTCCTGTTTCACATGGGTGTAAATATGAGGTAACACACAGGCCAAATTCTCTTAGTCATCCATCACAATGGGTAAGACCAAAGAATAAAGTTCTGATGTGCAGCAAAAGGTTGAGCTTCACAAAATGGTAAGTGGCTATAAGGAAATAGCTAAAGCATTGAAAATACCCATTTCCACCATCATGGCAATAATTAAGAAGTGCCAATCAACTGGAGATGTTACGAATCGGCCTGAAAGAGGAAGTTTGTCTATATTGTCTCCACGCATGGTGAGGAGGATGGTTCGAGTGGTCAAAAATTTTCCAAGGATCACAGCTGTAGAATTGCAGGATTAGTTGGGTCTTGGGGTCAGAAAGTCTCCAAAACTACAATCAGACATTATCTACTTCACAACAAGTTGTTTGAGAGGGTTTCAAGAAAAAAGCCTCTGCTCTCATCCAACAACAAACTCAAGCATCTTCAGTTTGCCAGACACTACGGGAACTTCAAATGGGACCGGGTTCTATGGTCATATAAAACAAAAACAGAGCTTTTTGACAGTAAACACCAGAGATGAGTTTGGCGCACACAGAGAGGTAGCCATATGGAAATGTACCTCATGCCTACGGTTAAATATGGTGGTGGATCCTTAATATTGTGGGGCTGTTTTTATGCCAGAGGTCCTTGACATCTTGTTCGGATACATGGCATCATGGACTCTATCAAATACCAACAGATAAAAAAATCTGAACCTGTTTGCCTCTGCCAGAAAGCTTAAAATGGGCTGTGGTTGGATATTCCAGCAGGACAATGATCCAAAGCACACATCAAAATCAACACAAAAATGGTTCACTGACCACAAAATCAAGGTTCTGCCATGGCCATCCCAGTCTCCTGGCCTGATCCCCATAGAAAACCTGTGGGGTGAACTGAAGAGGAGAGAACACCAGCATGGACCTCTGAATTTGAAGGATCTGGAGAGATTCTGTAGGAGGAATGGTCTCAGATCACTTGCCATGTGTTCTCCAACCTCATTAGGCATTATAGGAGAAGATTCAGAGCTGTTATCTTGGCAAAGGGAGGTTGCACAAAGTACTGAATAAAAGGGTGCCAATAATTGTGCCACATATATTAGATAAAAATATTTGTTTTTTGATTAAACTTGTGTTGTGTTTGGAATTGTTTCATATCTAAATTATTTGAGTATAGATTTTTGTGAATATTTTGAATGAAAGACCAAAAGGATAAACAATAAGGATATCTTTTTCACAGCTTTCTTTTCTCATATTTACCAAGGGTGCCACCACCACTTGTGTGCCATCGCTGTGTGTGTGTGTGTGTGTGTGTGTGTGTATATATATATATATATATATATATATATATATATATATATATATATATATATATATATATATTTTTTTTTTTTTTTTTTTTTTTTTAAAGATAGAAACCAAAAACAGCCTTCAGTTAGGCTGATGTTGTTTATTAAGATTATTAATATTAATGTATCTTGTTATTAATTTATATTAAAATATTAACAAAATCAATATTTAAATATTCCTAAATATATTAAAACATATAGTAATAATAACAATTATTTATTTTAATATTATATATTTATTAAATATAATATTATATATACATAATACTCAATATAATTTTAATATTTCATTTGTTTAACAATTTATTTGCCACAGTTTTATAGAAGTAATAAGTCTCTGCTTCACATCATGTCAAAGAACACTTTATCCATGTTGCAGAATCACTGTAAAATTACTCTTGTTGCTTATTGCTTTATTCTAGAACTCAGGATTAGCTTTGGAACTTTTAGTCTAAATTTACACAGTTGTTTCCTCACCCTCCAACTGTTCATTTAGCATATGTGTAATTCTAGCCACCAAGTATGCATGAGTATTTGAATACCAAAGCAAACAATCTATTCACATATGGGCTATATATAACACGTTGAAGGATGGACAGAAATCAAACACTTCCACAATTACTGATGTGTTCTTATGGGCTTTGTAGCTAGGCAACACATTAGGCTCTCAGTGTGATCTCATTTAAAAAAAAAAATGGCCCAGGCTCAACCATTTCAGAGGGAGCACTTTTGCTCTGCCAGGCCCATATGCCAGTCTGTCAATAAGGCATGTTGATGAAATCTGACAGGGGGGGAAGTAATATTTCTGTTGAACCAATAACACACGGCAGCTGGCTTTGTGTAAATAAATCTAAGGGGGGAGAGAGGTTTAATGTGTGGAGGCTCTCCAACAGTTTTGGGTGCCACTTCGCAGCTGTAATTCCCGCTCTCCAGCTGGGGGTATCAGCATTTAATTTGTATGGGTAGTTTGTGAACCAGATTGAGGGACAGGTCCAAACCTAAAATGCTTTCATAAAATTTTTACTATAGATTAAATCACAGCATGTCAGATGTGATTAGCAAAAAAGTCCTGGTTACTTTCGTAACCTCCGTTCCCTGATGGAGGGAACAAAACGTTGTGTCGATGTAGTGACACTAGGGGTCGCCCATGGGAGCCCCGAACACCTCTAGTCTTTGAAAAAAGGCCAATGGGAATTGGCAAGTGGAATTTGCATGCCACTCCCCTGGACATACGGGTATAAAAGGAGCTGGCTCGCAACCACTCATTCAGGTTTTGTGCTGAGGAGTCGAGACAAGGTCCCGGCCATTTCAGCGGGTAGTTCAGTGTTGTGGCAAGAGGGACACAACGTCTCGTTCCCTCTATCAGGGAAAGGAGGTTACGAAAGTAACCAGGACATTCCCTATCTGTCACTCACTCAACGTTGTGTCGATGTAGTTACACTATGAGCCTCTATACAAAATGGCACAACGACCGAACTGTGTTACGTGGACTGGTGGTGCGAGACGGGCAGACCGCTGTGTGCCTCGTAGCCAGTGCACCAGGCCATCACGTAACCTCCCCCAACGCTCTTATGAGCGTCGAACGGTCCCTTTGGGGATAAGTCGACTGCCCAAAAAATAGGGACAGGCTAGCCCAGCCGTGGCCTCTTTTCCACTTTTTTCTCCCCAAAAAGAGTAGAATTTTGTTTACCGACTGGGGGCCATAAGTGTCTACGTTCGGGGGGTGTCACTCCCAAGGGGAAGACACTGCGGAGACCACATCCCGCCCAGTATGTCATGGGAAAAGTCCCATGGTAGGTCCTACCCGAGGGAGGAGGAGCTCTACAAACATGGTGACCGGGGGCAGAGGAACCCAAGGAAGTCTGCCCAAGGAAGACGCAGTTTACCAACAGGGAAACGATTTAGCGATAGATATATCACATGGGGTCACCTATGGGGAACCAGCGCATGTGGAGCACCTACCCCAACAGAAGGGCTTAGTTAGCACATGTACTGGGCCGGCAGCGAGTTTCTCCGCAAACTCGTCTGCCACAGGGCTAAGGAGGAAACTCATCCAGGGATCACAACTTTGTGAACACGACTGGGAGTCAAACCGCATGTCTTCACCTCAGGGGAGGGGAAAGGCGCTATGCGCAAGCGGTACACCCGGCCAGCTGTCCCGGAACTTACCTGCTCATACCTGACAATACACGGGATGAGACCGGCTCATTGTTGGGTGTTGCCCTGCCCGCTGCTCTGCAGATGTCTGCTAAAGAGGCGCCATTGGTCAGGGCCCAGGAGGCCGCCACACTCCTAGTAGAGTGGGCTCGTAGCCCTACGGGGGGCGGCACGTCCTGAGCGTGATATGCCATCATGATGGCGTCAATGACCCAGTGGGCGATCCTCTGTTTGGAGACAGCGCTGCCTTTCCGCTGACCGCCAAAGCAGACAAAGAGCAGCTCGGAGCTTCTAAAGCTCTGCGTGCGATCCAAATAGACGCGTAAAGCACGCACCAGACACAGCAATGCCAAGGCTGGGTCTGCCTCCTCCTGGGGCAGTGCTTGCAGGTTCACCACCTGATCCCTAAATGGGGTCGTGGGAACCTTGGGCACATAGCCCAGTCGGGGTCTCAGGATCACGTGAGAATAGCCCGAACCGAACTCCAGGCACGTTTCGCTGACAGAGAACGCCTGCAGGTCCCCTACCCTCTTGATGGAAGTGAGCGCAGTCAGGAGGGCAGTCTTCAAAGAGAGTGCCTTTAGCTCAACTGACTCTAGGGGCTCAAAAGGAGCTCCCCGTAGACCCCGAAGGACTACTGAGAGGTCCCACAAGGGGATGAGGCGCAATCTGAGGGGATTCAACCTCCTAGCGCCTCTCAGGAACCTGATGATCAAGTCGTGCTTCCCCAAATACTTACCATCTACTGCATCGTGATGTGCCGAAATGGCGGCTACATACACCTTCAAGGTGGAGCAGGACAGCCGCCCCTCCAGCCTCTCCTGCAGGAAGGAAAGCACCGATCTGACTTCGCATCTCTGGGGGTCTTCGCATCGGGAAGAACACCACTTAGCAAACAGATGCCACTTCAAGGCATACAGACACCTCGTAGAGGGAGCCCTAGCCTGAGTGATCGTGTCTACCACCATGAGTGGTAGGCCACTTAGGTCTTCCGCGTCCCGTCCAAGGGTCAGACGTGGAGATTCCAGAGGTCTGGTCGTGGGTGCCAGATGGTGCCCTGTCCCTGAAAAAGAAGGTCCTTCCTCTGGGGAATTCGCCGGGGGGGGGGGCTGTCGTGAGGAGCGTGAGGTCCGAGAACCATATCTGGGTGGGCCAGTAGGGTGCTACTAGGACGAAGAAGGGTAGCGATCTCTGCACGCAAGGTAGCGGCGTTCTCGCCCTTCACCGAGGTGAAGCAGACGCCGCTGAACCTGAGCGGGCGCCTGGTGAACTGAATCGCGTAGCCGAGTCGGACGATCCGGTCAGCCATCGCGATGGGTTGGGAAGCGCAAGCCATGCATCCAAGCTCCGGGCGAGGGGGACCAAGGGGACAATCTCGTCGGACGTATTGGCGGGTGGGGTCTCGTGGTGGGGCGGAGCCATGAGGCGCCACGTCAAGGGGGCTGGAGCCCCGACTATGTGGCCGTGCTGAGTCTGGGAACATCAAAGCACTTACCTGGCTCTGGACACCCACCAGAGGGCTGGTCAGGGAGGGGGGAGGAGGAATGTCATCCCCAGAGTCCATCAGAACCGGCCTGGTGTGGCCGTGTTTGTGCCACAGCTGGGCACGCAGGGGCGGGGGGTCCGCCCCTGGAGCGCCATACCTGCCATAAAGGAATGGTGGCCGGTGGTCGTGATAACGATGGCCATGAGCACCGGATACGTGACCCAGGGAATGAGGAAACCACTCCTTTTCTGAACGTGTAGGTGCCGCAGCCCTTCAGGCATGCGGCGAATCAAAGAAAAGGCAAAAGATTCTCCTCCCGCCCTCCACTGGGGTATGGAGTGGTCTGCTTACCATCTCTGCCTGCAGCAGGTCTCCACGTGCCTGGGTTCGCCCATCTCAGGGGCACTTCGAAGCCTTCCTTGGATTCTTGGTGGCCGGCCGTGAGACGGGTGGCATCTGCTTCCTGCGGGTGGCTCCACACCGGGGCCAGGCTGCGGGGGCGGGCTGCGGCGGAGCCGGTGTTATTGCGGTTGGAGGACGCCCTTGGCGACGAGCAGACGAGGTGCGAGGTCTTGAACCGCGCCGATGCAGGATGTGCTGAATAGCCTCCGTCTGCTGTTTCACCGCCAAGAACTGCTGGGCGAAGTCCTCGACGGTGTCGCCGAACAGGCTGACCTGGGAGACGGGGCGTCAAGGAACCGTACCTTGTCTGCTTCCCACATCTCAACCAAGTTGAGCCATAGGTGGTGCTCCTGGACCACCAGGGTGGACATCGCCTGCCCATTAGTCTGCGCCGTGACCTTTGCCCGGAGAGTGAGGTCAGTCACTGAGCGCAGCTCCTGCATCAATCCCAGGTCAGAACTACCCTTGTGCAGTTCTCTTAGCGCCTTGGCTTGGTGCACTTGCAGGAGAGCCATGGTGTGCACCCAAAGGTGGGAGCCCAGTCGAGTGGACAGCCCGCTCTCCGATGCTGCAATCGAGAGCTCATCCACTTCGCGAGAGCCGAAACGAGATCGCGAACTCGCCCTGAGACGAGCCGGCGGTCTCATCCCAGCGGGGCAAACGTGCGTACTGGGGAATGGGAGGTCCGTGGGGAGTTACCCGGCGGAGTGGCTCCTATTGGGGTCCCCAAATCACCCCCAGTGCTAACCCGTAGGTAGAAGGACCGAGGTGGGGAGCCGCTGGGGTGGTCTTTCCCTCTAACGAAGGAAAAACCGAGGCCGCAACATTGCCATGGTCACACTCTCACAGTGAGAACATGACCCGTCCACGAACGCTGTCTCTGTGTGTGCAGCGCTCAAGCACGTAAGACCACGATCGTGGCCATCGGAAGCGCCCAGGGTCGTTCTCTGCACTTCATCAGTGCAAGAGGGTGAGAAGCCGCTGTAATGCACCGTAAATCCAACAGCTTTTCGAGGTGAATGGATCGGCAGAGTAATTCAGCTCGCTGAACACAACCCTCAGCTCCGAAGAGAAAATCTGAATGAGTGGTTGCGAGCCAGCATCTTTTATACCCGTATGTCCGGGGGAGTGGCAATTTCCACTTGCCAATTCCCATTGGCCTTTTTTCAAAGATCAGAGGTGTTCGGGGCTCCTAAGGGCGAACCCTAGTGTCACTACATCGACACAACGTTGAGTGAGTGATAGATAGGGAATATATGTGATCTGATCAATCAATATGAGTCACTTTGACCCCAAAACACATTTTAAGCACTATAGTAAAAAAGGAAAGTTTCAGTTTCTAATAATTGGTATGTTTTTACTCCAAACTGTTATAGATATATTATCCTTTAAATGTTGGCTGATGCAATCCATTTCAATTGCTTCTCTTTATACTTTAGTGCATTAAGCTCAAAATGTTTTTCAGGATCAAAGTAACTCAAAAGAATGGAGCAAGTCACATATACTTATGCATTTATTTTTTACACAAATCAAATCTTCAGTTTTATGCATTCAGTTTAATCTGACAAATTTAAAAACAAAATAAGTTTTCAATTCAAAAGCGCAATAAAAGAATGTGGTGTGCACTACATTCTTGTACAGCAAGCAGTCATATAAAGGGAGGTAAACAAAACAGCAGTAATGGGTAACCGGATTGTTACCACTGCTGACCTAAGCTACTTTGCAGCTAGTCTCCAATAATCTATAACAGTCGAACTCCATTATTACACCTTTATGAGCGAACATCATTCTTCACAAAAGCAGTTGCACAGCTAGAGAAATATCCATAACCATCCAACTCATATAAAACAGTGGGGAACATTACACTGGCTCAGTCTCTCCACACTGAGAAAGTGGGTTAAAGCAGCAACACTACATACAAAAAAAAAAAAAAAGCTTGCCTAATAAATATCAATGGAAGCTCACTTACAGAGCATCCTTTTCCTGAAGGACAAAGCCATTATGCATTACGCAACTTCTCTCAGATCTATCATGATGGAGGAGATACAGAGGGAAGGCATGCAATCTGACCTGGAGGAAGCGACCATTAAGTGCCCAGTGGTTTCCACATCTCCTGGTGACAAGGCATCTTATCACACTTCCTGCAGGCCACTGAGGAAGGCCCCCAGGGGCCTGACTGGGGGAAAAGACTCAGAGAGAGACAGAACCATGGAGGAGAAGAAAGGCTTGATTATCCTTGTTCTATCTCTCCCTCCAGCAGTCCACTATAACAGAGGAGAGGGAGGATTTGTCCCTGATTTTAGTATTGTGACTGTTCTGGGTTCATTGCTCTACACATTAAATTTCACCCCTACTTCACTTCAGATGGATACATGGCAGCTTGTGAGGCAAGTGTGCCAGCTACGCCATACGGGCCCAGACACAAAGAAACACAACCATTTTCTTACACTTATGGTCTGGCTTTGTAAAAGATCACACACACCTTGAATACATCTCAACCCAAATCAGTGTTGGGTATCCTACTCTGAAACTGTAGCATCCCGCTACAAGCTACTCATAATTTAAAGTAACTAAATTACAGTTAAAGAGCACCTATTATGGTTTTTCAAAAATTACCTTTCATGTAGTGTGTTATATAGCTGTTGGTGAATGTAAAAAAGTCAGCAAAGTTTCAAAAATCAAAGTGTACGAAATAAGTTAATGACACCCAAAAGAAAGAACTGATTCTGAACACCTGAAACGAGTCGTTAGTAATTCCAGATTACTTCCTGTACTAACCTACGTAATTTGGTAACAAAAAACCCGCCTCTAGTCTGTTTACATGTACAGCCAGTGCACGCCGTTAGCCTGTTAGCTGTTAGCCTCTGCTAACCGGCTAACTCACGTTATTGTCAAACTACATATAAACTTACCATAGAGCAACGTCCTGTTCTCGTAGTGCTTGCGATGGTGGTTCAGGTTGATCTTCCGATGTATCACTATCGGACTCGGGCTCAAATTGGTAAGGTAAAACAGACATTTTTTCAGACGGAGCTGAAACTCGGATATGGTAGTGGGCGTTTCCTTTCCGACACGCGCTGTAAGCGGTAGACAAATCACAACAGACTGGGACATCTGACCAATCAGAGCAGAGTAGGCTCTCTGAAAGGAGGAGTTTAGAACAAATTTTTTAGAACGGATCATTGAACGAGTCGTTTTTGACACTGGGAAAAAGAAATGTATTCTGCAATTTAAATTATGAGCAAATTAAAGTGTTTTTTGACCTTGGAGGCATGTAAATCTATTGTATGAGACCTTTAAAACAAAATTAGGCACGTTTAAAAATCATAATAGGTACACTTTAAGCAACTTCTTTAGAGTAAAATACTAACAATCTACTAAAAATTAGCTAACTACTGTACATAGAAGCTATTTAAACTAAGAAAATATTATATATAACTAATATAATTTAGTTCTGCAATCAGATCACCTTGCCACATATGTGACTCAAAAACAATGGAGATCTCAGAGTTATACATAGAACATTTTTGCAAAATAAAACTAATAAAAATAGAAAACTTATATTGTATTATATACAGTATATTACAGTATAGTATAGTAATAAAGAGCAGCAATTAACTAAATATTTTGTTAAAAAAAGAATGCAGTGACTTATGAGCAGGGGGCGAATCGGTGAACAAGTGAATCGCTTATTTGAACTAGTTCATTTACATGAAATGTCCAAACGAACCAATTTACACAGTGCTACATAAGTGAATCAGAGAATTGCTAGTTTTATCCAGTTTATTTACTTGAACCGTCCAAATGAACCAATCCAACAAAATGAAATGACTCCCCAATGCTATACATATAGGTGAATCGGACAATTTTTTTATTTTATTAAACCTGTTCGTTTAGAGTACATGGACTGTCTGAAAGAACTGATTCACCTGGACCTCCCAACACTGCATGTATGAGAGAGAGAGGACGGTTTAGGTGAGTGAACACAGTATGCACAATACGATGTGACAAAAGTAACGTTTTGTGACACTACGCCACTACTTGTTGGAAAAAGTAGCTTGTTAATGGCAAACTACACTATTACTACTGTGAGAATGCCTGAGCTACATTCACATACTAAAAAATATAGTTTGTAGAGTTGCTACATTTAATAAGTTACTCCTCAACACTCACTCCAATATAAACTACAACGTACATGCACTCACAAATGTGCAATCCACAAAAACTGAAACTCAATAGTCCCAATGTCCTAAACTCAATAGAACTCTCAAACACTCACATCATCCACAGTTACCAACCTTGGTGCTGTTGAAGCCATTTCTTGATCATTGCCTAACACTAAACAAAACAGTGTGTGGGAGTGAGAACGCCCTGAACCGATCACACACTAAGAATCTGACATGGTGCAGGTCCTCCATGGAGCAAGTAGCAATTTTCATCTCATCAAAGTAACTGCTGCTTAGTAACAGCTTTCGCCAAAACCATGGCGCTTTATGTATGACAAAGAGATCAAATCCACACAATGCCGAGGAAAGTACATAGGAGGTTCTCACCTGCTATCACGATAACATCTGTACATGCATACTTGCTCTGTGCCTCCAGGAAAGATAAGTTTCCATTAACAGCACTAAGTCAGTCAGGCTGAACAGGGAAGATGAGTGGGAGCAGACTCCTGCTGAGACAGCTTGAGAAGTGTAACTTAGTCAAACTCTCTCTGTGACTATAAAGCAGATGGAAAAGAAAGGCAGGAGAGTTTGCAAGACTTTTAAAATGGCCTCTCAGTTTCACCTGCAGAACTTTGGCCTTGTATCTGCTGAGGTGAAAAGGAGGAGTGGAGGTGGTTTGGCCTGTTGTACGACTTGAAACTGTGGCCATACAATCTCCATTTTGCTGGACGAGTTGAGATTACTCTGTGTTCCACCGAACACTCTAACGGATCCGAAGGAGACCACTGAGCAATCCGCATCTTCATCCGTTTGCCTGCAGAAGTGAAAAGATAAAAGATTCCTCTTCCATCAACAATCAAGTCGACGTCGCTGATTTCTCCGCCAGCCCGTCGAGAATCAGCAGCCATACCGCCCGCTGACAGAGCGAGGAAACGGCCTCCTGTCATCACCCGAGCCTCGAGGAACCGAGTTGGAGTTAAAGGACAGATGAACACACATTCTAGCTGTGTTATTCTTGTGTATCAAGGTTATTGCTTGTAAAGTTTACGGACCGCTGAGTCCGCTCATTGCTGCTAATAATACTCAAGGTATTACTGTAATGTACTGTTATCACGAATTAGATCTGCTGTGTTGTAGTCCAACCACATTGGACTGTTGTGTATTTCCGCCATCGCGGGTGAGACCGGCACACTGAGTTTATCCATTAAAGAATCAAAGACCGCGGGACGGTTTACGAGCCGTCCACCGCGTCTCTGAGTGATAAACTAACAGTTGCTTTCTCTCCCACGATCGTGGAACCGGCTTTGGTGCCGTCACTTAATTCTCTCTCTCTCGTACTAACCAAACACACACAGATGCGACCCCTCACAAACATTCTCGCACACATTTTTGGCTAGTAGATAACTTTGTGATAAAGCTCAGCTTTGTCCCTAAGCTATTGTACAAGCGGATACACGCGGTAAACTGGCAGACCCCATTGACCGGTTTCTCTCCGCCCACATTCGTGGCCATATTCTCTGGCCGGAAATCTTGTGTGACATCCTCTCCGCGAGAGTCACGTCCGCCATTTTGTGCGTGTCCCTCCTCACACACACACACACACACACACACACACACACACACATACACACACACACAAACACACACACACACACTTTCCTCATGTGTTACAGGATTATTTTGGTTACCATATCTAATCATATCACTGTTTAGTTTGTAGTTGTAAGTCGGAAGTTTATTGACTGCATTGTATTGAATATTAATTGATATTACTGCATAAATAAACTCCGTAATATTTCAAAGAGAAGTGTTTTGGTTTGTTTTGCATACACCTGTGTCAAATGCTGACGGTATGTCAGTGCTCGGATTCAAGCCTTCATTGTTTTTTTTTTGAAAATCGATATTCTTCGGATGTCGATTTTCATAAGAGAACAATCTAATATTGAGACTGTTATACTATCTGGTTATTAGTCCCTGATTCCAGGGTGGTGCCCTGGCGATATTAATCCTTATTAATATTCTATTGATTTTTAATAATTGATAATTATCTTTGATGATTGTTGAATTTGAAGGATCAATAAGCTAATGTTAATTTTAATCAATGTTTCATCGATGTTAACAATTAACGATTATCTTTTATAATTATTGATTTAATGGATTAAAAAAGCTAACATTGATTCTCATCAATGTTCTATTGATTTTAATAATTAATAATTATCTTTGATAATTATTAATTATTGCTAATAACCAAACCCGCTCCTAAACGTAGCGCACTACATTTACTGGAGCCCCATATGAGGTTTTAATGAGTTAGATTCTATTATTTAATTTAAATATTAATTAATAACTAAAGAAATAATTATTCATTATTTCTGATAGTAACACTGATCTAAACAACCAGTAAAGCCCTACACCATCATCAAAATAAAATCTATAACTCTCTTTCAATTTACGCCTGTATTCAACAGTCTATTATAAGAAACTTTAAAATGTAAAACAATTATGAACCACAAAATTATTCATGAAACAGCAAAAATGGAAAAGGCAATGTACATATACAACAATTGTTTAAGACAACAAATACTGTAATTGATAAAGTGTATAACTTTGTGACAACCTGCCCCAATAAAAATGTGACAACCTACAGTATCCTGACCTGAAATTTATTCAAAATATCCTTTTCCTGAGAACACAGTTCAACCTTTTGGTTCAAATCTACCATCATTATTCAGTTGACTGTTGACCCTCATTGTATGCCAGTGGGTTTAATTGTGTTTAATAGCTTACCCAACAGCTATTCCAAAAATATTATATAAAAATTTTAGTTTGGAGGATACCACTCACAAACATTATTCTAATTTAAGTGGTTTTGAACTAGCTATTTAATACAGATATACAAAACCAATGCTAGAGAAAACACTCATTTGCACAATTGGAATTTTGACTCAAACCTAGTTACTAACATCCTTGCGACAACTACTACTAAATGACGAACTGTGCAACATGCTGCAGAAGTTTAATAGCCAGCATTCTTTGTTACCAGAATTATCAACCATGGCTATTACAAGCTAAAGTTTTGAACTCCAGCATTTTTTTAAATTTTCTCCCAATTTGGAATTCCCAATTCCCAATACACTCTAAGTCCTCGTGGTGGCGTAGTGACCTCAATCCGGGTGGTGGAGGACAAACCTCAGTTGCCTCCGCGTCTGAGACCGTCAATGCGCACATCTTATCACATGGCTTGTTGAGCGCGTTACGGAGGCTTCACGCTATTCTCCGCAGCATCTATGCACAACTCACCACGAGCCCCACCCAGAGTGAGAACCACATTATAGCGACCACGAGGAGGTTAACCCAACGTGACTCTACCCTCCCTAGCAACCGGGCCAATTTGATTGCTTAGGAGACCTGGCTGGAGTCACTCAGCACGCCCTGGATTCGAACTTGCTACTCCAGGGGTGGTAGTCAGCGTCAATACTCGCTGAGCTACCCAGGCCCATGAACTCTAGCATTTTTAATTGTACAGGGGTGGCATGTAGGTCAACAATAAACTATTAATTAACTAGCCTTTTAATTTGTCTTCATTATAGACACTCTAGAATCTACAATTTTATCTCTAGTGACCTAACATAGTAATTAAAACAATCCAGCTGTCTCCACAGAACATAATTCCCATCAGCAGGATGTGGCTCTCTTACTCCCACCACCAGACATCATCTGGACAAACAGATCTCAACCCACTGATAAATGACATCGTCAAACAATAGAGCCCTCCATGCTGAAAGACCCGATCTAAAAACCTTTTCACTGAACCAAGAGTTTGGGAACCAAGCACAAGATGTTTAGAGCTGGACCACTAAGTCTTTAGTGACCATCTTTGCCAGACTGTTCATGTGACAATTCTGGTCCTGGGTAAGTGTGACCAAACTAGAAACAAACCAAATGACTCACACTGCTGCTCTTGTTGCTATGAGGTAGTGAAGGGTTTTTGGCAACACGGAGCTCTATTGAGACGAACCCGAATGACACTGTCCACAGTTGATTGTCTTGGTTTCCTGCCCTCTAGAACGCAAATCACTGGGTTCTAACTGTATGGATATTGAGAGCCCACAATAATAATGAGCGAAAAGCCATCCTGCTGAAAGTTGCATGCTAGGTTTGACTAATGTTAGGGTGGAAACAATGACATTTAGAGTGGGAAACTGGGCAGGGTCAACCAGGGAGGGAAGCTGCGACGGAGGCCTATAAAACGCATCAGGGCACCTGGCTCATTGGCTATTCCAGTCTGCGCCTGGCAAAATAAATGAGAGGTGCTGTGAACTATACTCAGTGTAGGCACAACTCAGGAACAACTCTAAGCTATACCCACTGACCTTAAGCTAACATTTACAAATCAATCTCCACTCACATTGTCGTGGAAGTAGAAAACCAGACTGGATATGAGGAGAGCAGAAATCTGTCTACTTCTGCCTCCCATGTCCCCAGGGTTGATGTTACATTGCATATAGTGAATCTGATTTCAAAGCAGTAGCTGTTACTGTAAAATGAGGATCAGAGAGAGGATCAGGCAGCACTCTCGAGCTAGGAGGTGAAGCATTCTGTTGGGCTGTCCCTTTATCTGAGGTACTCGGAGAAGAGATCCGTAGACAGGACATCCTCATGCACTGAGATCAGGGCCCGTATTCACAAAGATTTTTATCTTACCACTAGGAGTTCTCCAAAGAATTCCTAGCTAAGAGATTTTGCTTAAAAGCTATTCACAAAACGGCTAAGAGCAAGTTTTACTGTGGAAATATTAATGTAAGTGTAACGAGTTGACCTCGTTGCTATGGATGATGTAAAACTTTATGAGCGCGCTCTTTTAAATTGGCCAAAGTGATTGGTAGACAGGGAAGCGCAATTTGTCAGCAAATTCTTCATAGACAGACAGCAAGATATATACAGTATATATCAAATATAATATGGATAGATAGATAGATAGACAGACAGACAGACAGATGACAGACAGACAGATAGAGTGAGTCCCGCCTACTGTATCAACTACACCGGTGAGCCCCGCCAAGCCGTAAATGGGTTGTTTCGGATCTTGGGAGAGGTAATTGCAACTCTAACTAACTTTGCAATAATAAAAACACCCTCACGATTCAGACGATACATTTTTTAAAAGTCAATGTTAATATTATAATGTTTATAATAATATTATGTTTCATTATTAAAATACATTGACACAACTGAGATTCAGACGATACTTTTTTAAAAGGCTTATGCCATAATAAGTACATTTTAACGTGGATTGATGACAGCAGACGTTTAGGAGCTACTTTTAGCATTAAAATGCTTCATGAAGTACTCTTAGATGAAAATTTTACAAGTCCTAAAATTAGGAGTGACACGCCCCTCATTTTTAAGATTTGTTCCGATTGTTAAGATCAGCATAAACGTCATCAATACGATTCCAGCAGTTAAATTAATGTCTTCTAAAGCAACACGATCGCTTTTGGTGTGAAAAATATGAATATAAAAAAAGAAATTTAACTCTAATTCATGCTTCCGTTCTACAGCGGTATGCAAGTGTGATGTAAGCGCATTAGCATTTGAAACACGCGAGAACTGACGCACGTGCATCACAGCCGGAAGAGCAGTGCTGTTTACAAGTGAGAAGGACGAACGCTGTACAGTAGCTTGGTTTGTTTTGGTTTAAATCTGTATTTATCTGTTTCTTTACTCACAATGGAACATTTGTGTGCTTATCCTGGATGTTGCAACTGAGTGGAGAACGTGAGATTACGTCTGTATCCATACTACTCCACCCTCTCGTGACACCTAATAGAAGCGATGGTTTATAGTTAAAAAGTACTTAAATATTGATCCTTTTTTGCACCAAAAGTGACTGTATCGCTTTAGAAGACATTAATTTAACCGCTGGAGTTGTATTGATGACATTTATGCTGACTGTCTGTGATTTTTGGAATTTTGGATTTGCTTCAAAAGAGAAATCTCCATTCACTTGCATTTTAAGGGCCTACTGAGCTAAGATATTTTTCAATTTTTCTTCAAATCTATTCTGATGAAAAAAGAAAGTCATAAACACCTGAGATATCATGAGGGTGAGTAAATAATGAGAGAATTTTCATTTTTGGGTGAACTATCCCTTTAAAAGTAAATTACATTTAGAACAGACAAAGCTATGTATATACTGTATCTTAAAGATTTTACTGTATTTATATTTCAAAAATCCCAAAGGTAATTAAACTAATATACACTAACATTGTGTAGAGTGTTTCAAACGCATTCATGAGTATAAGATTGGAAAGAAAGAGGTCAGTAAATTGCTTTTTCGAAGCTTTAGAAAATGAAGCCTCTGACAGCGTTCACATGACTGATTCATCATCATCTCACTATTCAGTATGAAATTAGTAATTATCATTAACGAAATGGACTGGAGGAAAGACATCACACAATGAGAAATTGTCTTTCAACGGCAAAGTATAGAAGTCATGATCTTGCACTCCGTCTGTCGTATATTCATTACTTTTCCCACAGGGATGTTTGGAGCCCTGGAGGACTATTAATTGGAGAAGAGGCAGACTCCCAGCATGCACTGTAGGGTGCCAGGTGATGGCAGACAGACAGTCCTGGCACTGAATTGATGACAAGCTTTCTCCTGGTGGAAATGACTGTGAAGGTCAGCCAAAGGCGCAAAGGAAAGACAAAATGTTGGAGGCAGACAAGAAAAATTTAGCCCTCCAAGGGCAATTGAACTGCCTTTTTGATCCTATCCTTTGTCTTACCCTTTGTCTAAAGAACCCCCCATCCACCCCCCCAACCCCCAAAAAAGAATAAAATTCTCACTGAGTCGAACGTTCATTAACAGCTGTAATTGAGTAAAACAAAAACATTGAAATCATCTTCATTTAATTCTCACCTTTTTCCCATGAGGCTGGCAGGTTTGGCCAGACCGAGATTGCTTTTGTTTGGCTGCTTCTTGCGGCGAGTCAACCTCTTTCGTCCGGAGCCACTGGCGGGTGGTTCCTCGGCTTGTTGCATAGAGTTGCTTCCACTGCCCTTGCTGTTGAGGTCTCGCAGAACATCATAGTTGATCTTACTGGAGATTTTTTTCTGTTCCAACATCTTCTCTATAGCTTCTCCCGCAGTGCTGGCCAGGATCGGTTCTCGCTTCTTGGATGGCTTCTTGGGCTGAGGCACAAAAGTCAGAAGATTAGACAAATGAAAAAATTATTTTTTTCAAATTAATGCCAGGGTTATAGAGCTATTCAGGATGTAGTCCACAAGCCCAGAAGATAATTCGCCATGGGTTCCCTAAGGATTTGCCTATGGGGTTTTATAATTTGAGTTTTGGATTTATGAGTAAAATAAGGTTTGTGGTAAAAATTCCTTGACAGTACGTTGACATTTTGTTCTCCAACATACAGTATATTACACACTTTCGTAACTCAAACAAGAATTTTGAAGCCGTATTGAATTGCATACTTAAAAAATAAAATTAAAAAAAGACACGGCAGCTTCAAAATTCAAGTTTGAGGTATGAAAGTGTGTAATATACTGTATGTTGTAGAACAAAACGTCCACGTATCGTGAAGTAATGTTTACCACAGATCTTATTTTACTCATAAGTTGAAAAAACCCCTAGGAAAATCTTAAGGGAACCCATAGCGAATTAGACTTCCGGGTTCGCCTACAAATTGATGTCATGGCTGTACAGCTCTATTTGTGTTTTATAACAAAGAATAATATTATAATTTAAATAAAAATAAATTAAATATCATAAAAAAATTACACATTTTGCTAAATTTCTACTGCATATGGCAGAAATGCATCATTACAGTCTTTGAAAAGTGTCCATTGGGCTAGAACTTGAGGAATTAATGCTTAGATGGCTAAGCATATTAAAAAGTGTATGAGAACATTTGAAATACATTTGTATCATCCTTCTTTAGCAAGCATACTAAAATGCCAAAAGTATGTTATTAATTTATTAAGTAAGCATTTTTGTCTTTTTTGGTCATTTGGGTATCATTTGAACTAGATCTTAATGAAGTTGTTTATAGTGAAAAATGCCAGAGTAAGTGCTTAGCTGGCTTCTATTCATTGTCCTGTGCCTTTTTAAAGAGTTTACAAACCTTTAAAACACATTTATATTGTGCTACCTTAGACATGCAAGCAAAGCTAAAAGTCTAAAAGTGCAGGTGCATCTCAATAAATTAGAATGTTGTGGAAAATTTCATTTATTTCAGTAATTCAACTCAAATTGTGAAACTCGTGTATTAAATAAATTCAATGCACACAGACTGAAGTAGTTTAAGTCTTTGGTTCTTTTAATTGTGATGATTTTGGCTCACATTTAACAAAAACCCACCAATTCACTATCTCAAAAAATTAGAATACGGTGACATGCCAATCAGCTAATCAACTCAAAACACCTGCAAAGGTTTCCTGAGCCTTCAAAATGGTTTCTCAGTTTGGTTCACTAGGCTACACAATCATGGGGAAGACTGCTGATCTGACAGTTGTCCAGAAGACAATCATTGACACCCTTCACAAGGAGGGTAAGCCACAAACATTCATTGCCAAAGAAGCTGGCTGTTCACAGAATGCTGTATCCAAGCATGTTAACAGAAAGTTGAGTGGAAGGAAAAAGTGTGGAAGAAAAAGATGCACAACCAACCAAGAGAACCGCAGCCTTATGAGGATTGTCAAGCAAAATCGATTCAAGAATTTGGGTGAACTTCACAAGGAATGGACTGAGGCTGGGGTCAAGGCATCAAGAGCCACCACACACAGACGTGTCAAGGAATTTGGCTACAGTTGTCGTATTCCTCTTGTTAAGCCACTCCTGAACCACAGACAACGTCAGAGGCGTCTTACCTGGGCTAAGGAGAAGAACTGGACTGTTGCCCAGTGGTCCAAAGTCCTCTTTTCAGATGAGAGCAAGTTTTATATTTCATTTGGAAACCAAGGTCCTAGAGTCTGGAGGAAGGGTGGAGAAGCTCATAGCCCAAGTTGCTTGAAGTCCAGTGTTAAGTTTCCACAGTCTGTGATGATTTGGGGTGCAATGTCATCTGCTGGTGTTGGTCCATTGTGTTTTTTGAAAACTAAAGTCACTGCACCCGTTTACCAAGAAATTTTGGAGCACTTCATGCTTCCTTCTGCTGACCAGCTTTTAAAAGATGCTGATTTCATTTTCCAGCAAGATTTGGCACCTGCCCACACTGCCAAAAGCACCAAAAGTTGGTTAAATGACCATGGTGTTGGTGTGCTTGACTGGCCAGCAAACTCACCAGACCTGAACCCCATAGAGAATCTATGGGGTATTGTCAAGAGGAAAATGAGAAACAAGAGACCAAAAAATGCAGATGAGCTGAAGGCCACTGTCAAAGAAACCTGGGCTTCCATACCACCTCAGCAGTGCCACAAACCGATCACCTCCATGCCACGCCGAATTGAGGCAGTAATTAAAGCAAAAGGAGCCCCTACCAAGTATTGAGTACATATACAGTAAATTAACATACTTTCCAGAAGGCCAACAATTCACTAAAAATGTTTTTTTTTATTGGTCTTATGATGTATTCTAATTTTTTGAGATAGTGAATTGGTGGGTTTTTGTTAAATGTGAGCCAAAATCATCACAATTAAAAGAACCAAAGACTTAAACTACTTCAGTCTGTGTGCATTGAATTTATTTAATACACAAGTTTCACAATTTGAGTTGAATTACTGAAATAAATGAACTTTTCCACGACATTCTAATTTATTGAGATGCACCTGTATGTTGTTCATTTATTTAGTGAGCATTTGGTCATTTGGGTATTTGAGTCATTTGAGTATCATTTGAACTGTACATTTGCCCCATTGGGCCTTGACATAATGATGTCAGGCTAACAGCTATCAACAACAAAGTGACAGAATCCCATTAGTGGCCTGTAAAAGCAATTAAGCCCATCTGATCTGAGAGGTCACGACTGACCGTTTTTGCCAAGTCTCTTCACAGTCTGCAGGTGGACTACTGTACCTGAAATTGCTTTCAGACTCAAGGCACCTCATTAGAGGTGCAGAGCATGACCGTCTAATCCAGCCCTGACTGGGAGCCATGGTGCAGATGTCAGAGCAGACAGGTTAAGGGGAGGAGGCACTGAGAGACTGGGGTGAAACTAGAGCAGCAAGTGGACTTAAAATGGAAAGTATGTAGTCTCCAAGGACCTGCAGCTGCTGAGTGTCTAAAGACCCCGGCACATAGAGAAGCCCAGGTCAACTAAGACCCACACACACATATTACACACACTCACAGACTGCTCACCTTCTCCTTATAGGTACCTTGCTCCTTCTCTTTAGCTATTCTTTCCTCTTTTTCTTAAAAAAAAAAAAAAAAAGGGAGCAAATGAAGATTAGTGGCTTTAAGAAACAGAGTATTTTAGAGTAGACACAACTCTTAAAAGCAATAAAAATAAAGAGCTTTAAAAAGCCCAATCCATTTAAATCCAGAAAGAGGAATGAAAAGGCTTCACAAAAGCACTGCAAAATAAGAAAAGAAAAAAAAAACTTAAAATGTTCAGCAGATTAACTTCAGGTGGTAAATCTTTCCTTTATCATAGATATTTTTTCATTTACATATTTAAAATAATCTATCCTAATCTTCCAAAGCTTCGAGGTTCAATCTTGGGATGAATTTGCAGGAAGTAGTTCACTCAGCCAGGATTTCAAAACAAAATCCTTCCTTTCACAGAATAATTTTTATCTCTATGGCTGAGCAGTATTGAGTCATTCCCTCAATGGGTCACATGCCTCTGATGTCAGCACAGATCAGTTGTATTAGCGCTTCTTAATAAATGCATTAAACTCTTCTCCTGTTCGCTTACCTTTCTGCTCCCTCAAATACTCCTCATTCTGTTTCATCCACAGCTCTGTCTTAGCCTCCACCTCCATCTCATTTAGAATGTACTGCAGAGATGAGAACAGACCCATACTGATAAGTAACTCTAAGTCAAGGGGTGCTAATTCCTGCAGCTAATGGGTTCCAATGAGAGATCATCATGGATGTCATATATTCGACATAAATTCATAATAACAGACTACGTACCTTTTGAATCTCATCTTCATCAATCCCATCCAGATCTAGTTCCCCATTGTCTGATTTATCTTCTGCTAAAGATAAAGACATTTTAATTAAATATTTAACATTTTAATGAAATGAAGTACTGATTTGTTTGATGCTTCCATTATCATAAGTCATTCTCACAATTTAGACAAATATCTCTTTATACTGTATATCTCTATGTTAGCAAGCTAGACAATGTTAACTTGGTGAGATATTTAAATCAGCACAATTTGTAACAAGAATGTTCAATGTATCAAACAATTTTTATTTATTATTATTATTTTAAGCTTGCAAGGCATAAAACCACATGAAAATTATCATCAAATGAAAGATATAGTGACAACACAGCATTGGCCTGGTAGGGCAAGTAACAGTTCAGTGAACTGGCCTGCAACAATCTCACACAGTCCCCAGGCCAATGGGCCAGCCTTCCTGTTGAGCTGTCAACAGTACATTTTTCTCCTTTTTGAGCTCAAGCCATTTAGAGCTCATTTTAATATGCATGAGAAAGTTTTTTTCTTCAGATTGTCATATTTATAAAACAAATGGAGAACCTAATTATCTGATTTTCTGGGCAGTCTTTCCCTGCAACACGACACATGCCCTAGGGCGTGACACAGATATTACTACCCGGCCGAAAGCATGCAGGTTATTCAGGTAAGTTTCCCATTTCATAATGAAACAGAAGATAATCTCCTGCTTGAATGAAGTATGCAGCTGAGATGGTACAAATCTAACTATAGAAATCCCCTGTAATTAGGAAGTACACTATTTTGGTGGAGTTCTGTCAATGATGCACGCACCACCAGCTCTTTGTTGTGTAATTGTCAGTAATAGGCTTAGCTGTGATGTGAAAGGGTTTTATGTGTTTCTCAAATATTTTCCCAAATTGTTTTTAAATCCACATTGTCACTTTTATTAATCCCTAAATTAAAATCACAAATATAGGCAAATAAGAACAGGCTTGTTGCTGTATTTTAATATAACGATCTGCTATAACCTTAGATTCGCATGAATATAAATATCACCTGAACACAATTAGCATGTGCCTTAAGTAATACATAAATATAAATAAGATCAGAGTCAGAAGAGAGAGCTGTAAATAGATGTGATAAAAGAAAACAATCACGAATCAAAACAGAATCAATGCCTGTAAATGCGAATGTAATTATACTGGGTTACGAGCAAATAAAAAACATATCTGAACATTTGGAATACAATAGTCATTAGTGTTCTCTCATGAAGGATTAAGAATAAACTAAAACTAGATAATAGAAAAGAAACACTTTGGTTCTGATGTCCTTTTGTGTGTGATCTATTCAAACAAATATTTAGATTAAATAACCTATCCAACTACAGCAAAACTTTTTGAGTAATTTCCCATGCCTCTGTGAGTGACTTTAAAGCTTATTTTAATATACTGAAAAATGTCTTCTCAAAATATGAAAAGCTTTCAAACGTTGGCCTGGGAGAAGGCAAAGACAACTAGTGACAGGATTGGCAGACACTCAGTGGATCAGGACCAGATGTTCATGAATTGACAGAGAGAGGTCTGAATGGTGTCTTTACTGTGGCCATCCAACTCACATTCATCCATTCTGACGTTCTCCCAGTGAGGCTGGCCAGGGAGAACAGATTTAAATATCTGAGCTGAGAAGAGATAAAATAGGTCGCAATATGTCCCCCATCTCAGATTCTTATTCCTTCACATGTGAGTTCTTAGACACATCACACTACTTAAAAGATGGCATGCAGTATCATTTAAATGAGTATCACTTGAGATAGATACCTCAGAGGAACCTTCTTAAAAAGGAACTGAAGTTTGACAGTCAAATGTCAACAAAACTTAGGGAAACTGACCTTCTATGACAGACAAGCAAACTGAACAACACCCTGACAGCTTGACAGCTAAAGTGGCTGCTACTATTCTCTGCCACTTCCATCTTGGTCAGAGAAGATAGGGAACCAAGTCACATTCTTAGGCCAGAAACATACTTTATGCAAATACCTGTATGTAAACACAGACACAAGAGCTAGGCCAGCGCATTGCCAACGCGCAATTGAATATACTCAACATTCTTGCATTACTGTGGCGGGAACAAACCTCAGTACTCATGGGAGGCGATAGAGTTACCTTCAAAAGTTTGTGCCATAAAACCCGGATGTGTTATCATTCAGGTAAGTTGCTATAAATATATTGACTTTAAGTTACTTGCTCAGCAACATTCTCTTCAAACTGTTGCTCTGCCATTGCAGCATTTGATTTTAAAGAGAACACTCAATATATCTTTCGGGCCTAACATTCAAACATATTTTGCGCAAGTATGTGAACGCAAATACTTCTAGTCATGCAATCTCAATTTCACCCGTTATTTTGATAAAAAAAAATTTGTTTGATAATGCAATAATGAAATTTTACTTGTGGATTTTGACTGTACAATTCATTTTGTGTGTTTTTGTATTGTTAATGAAGAAAAGCGATAAGGTTAGTGGAGAATAAGGCTTGAGGAGACAAGAGTGCACTGCAGGGCTATTGGCCCGATGGTGGGAATGCAGAGCGATTTCGGTCTCGCAACTCGAGGTCTGAGGCTATTGGCCCCGGTTGACCCGTTAATAGCCCTGGCTGGCACTAGCTCGATAGTGGAAATGTGACTACTTTGTTTCATTGGTGCTAAAAAAACTTCTTGTCTCTGTCAGTAAGTAATAAGGGAGAAATATCTGAAATAGAAAAATGGATACAATCTCACTAAAATCATTCGGATGCAAAACACGTTGAATTCAAACATTCTCAGGAGGACTTAAACGCAGCATGATCCCTGCAGCAAGGAGAATTAAAGCAGGCATTATGGCTAAGGTACTTCATTTTTTAGATTGCTGTTCTGTCCTGTGCACGGTCAAGTGCTTATACTTTCAAAGTATACTCTTTTAACCGCAAGCCCACAAGGTTGCGTTTGACACATACGCACTTCGACTGCTTTGCAATACTCTTTTAGCATAGTCAACAGCTGGCGCATGTGCCGATGGCCCGCAAAGACGTGCACAATTAGCATGTCTAGAAATAAAATTAGTCTACACTAGGACAGTCCACATCACACGCACGTACTCATGTACTCATGTGCCAGTGGGATGTTTGTGGTTGTTCTGACTGCCTTCTAGTACATCTACAACTGTTCTATTGCCTTCTCCTCTAACACCTGGGAGCTTTTCAAGGGGGAGGTCCATTCTAAATCTTCAGCAAGACTGTAATTGAATCCAGGTCTCTCCTCCATAAAACAGAGATAGGATACTTGCTCAGGCATGGACCAACATAGGCACAATGGTATAGGAGGGAATTGGGCTTGTTTGCAGGCAGCTTGCAGTGGCTGTCACATATCAAACCCAGTGGAGCAAAGCACAGCGTTTCCCCAGAGCAACCGCACAGCCAGCTTGCAAAGAAGGGAAAAAGAAAAACAACATGGCGTGATCAGGTTTCTATCACTTAGAAGGCTGGCGTGTGTCTGATTGGTGTTGGATAGATGGTGGTAGCCTCTCACAAGGAGCTCCATTTTCAAAGGGGTTTGAAAACGTGAAAGAAGTCACCCAAAGGTCACACAGGCAAAGCTGTTACCAGAGGGGCATTGTGCACAACCTCTAGTTACTAACTTCACTAGGCTTAGGGTGTGGTAAGCAGCTGTTGTCAAACCAGCCATTAGAAGCGACTGAAAACATCGAATTAATCTCCGAATGTCTTCTCATGTTCATGACGGCAAAAGAAAGGTGAGTCTATTCACTACTGTTTGTGGAATACAGTATCTACAAAACAGTGACACGTTAGATAAAAACAGAAAACAAGCTGAAGATTTAATGCTAATGATGAAATATGCACCAATATATTTCATTGGGGAATGAGCCTCTAATATGCATATGCACTTGACTGAACAGAATCCAGATTACATAATGAATCATGTGAATCATTATGCAAAAAAAAAAAAAAAAAAAAAGATTGGCTTGATGCTCCAACGTAAAATGCCACAAAGATGAATGGACATTGGGAGCAACACTTACATATTTTTGGAGATCACCCAAAATTGAAAAGACAAAAGTTTGTAGATTTGTATTTTATAACATATTTTAGTGTAATACATTATAAGTGTAATACGGTTATAGCCCATCTGTCAACAAATGAAGACATTACCTTTGATTTGCTGAAGTGAATCAAAACTGTCTGCCTTAATTTCAATTCAATCAAATCAATTTCACATGCGACTAGCATTAGCCTAATAGAATGAAACTAGTTTCCTTTGCTGGATGCTTGACAATATAAGAGAGATGTGGTTTGAGAGTGTTTTATGCTCTTATAAACAAAAAAGTGGGCAAGGTGGAAAAAACAATTCTTGCAATATGGCATGATAACCTCCAAGGGCTTTTTCCAACCTCACCACCTGCTCCAACTGTCTGTGCTGTGCGCAAGCAGGTCAAGGAGTGAAGAATATATGTGTGCGTATACAGAATTTATACTTTTAGATACTAATTTAATTTCATAACGCATTTATGCCTTTATGCATTTATGCTTCTCGTGCCATGCATCATTCACTGAATGTCCTCTGAGCATAACTGTCATCTCCAGCTACACGCAGTCCTCCCCCCCCCACCGGGCCTATCACTCTGAATCAACCACAGTTATCTGAATGCATAGAGGCCATTAGATCAATACTTTACACTTGCAAGCTAGAGCAACATCAACACAGCCCTTTGCCAGCACAGAAAGTGAAGGACAGTGCTCAGACTGTGCTGGACCATGAGACAGCATCACCAGAGCTGGAGCTCAGTGAACAAATTGTAAGGGCAAAGCAGCAATGCAGAATGGGCTGATGAGCTAAGTGATGAGGAAGGCCAATGTTATCAACCAGGATGAGCTCCAGTATCCCTGCAGCAGGAAATTTAGGCATGCCCTGTAAATGTTTACAGACAGGAGAATTTAGCTTTTTCCTGTCTGGACTGAGTGCTTTAGAAGTCGACTGACTGGATTTAATCCTATGGTGCCCCACAACTATAAAATCAATATTCACTACTTTTGAAAATTTTTATTTTAGGCCCTTCTGCACTTTTATAAAGAGAAAAGGAGAAGATGAGGGAAGGGAGGGGGAACGGGATCAGGAAATGGGGTGTCATGGGGTGTGTTCCATTCAGAAGTAGCCTATTCCCTTCGAAGACTATAGCATCAACTCTGAGAGCTTTAGAGGCCTGAAAGGTGTGGGGTAGTCAGTTCGGAACTCACTTAGTTTGGAAGACAGTTTTATTAAAAATTCAGCTTGAAACAGTTTTGCTGCATGGCTATCATGATTGTTCATCCTTCATAATGCCCTCCGAAACATCATTTAAGCCGTTTGGAATGCACACTTTTGTTCTTGGTATTGTGTTTTATATTGTGAAGTTCTGGTTGCGTGTTCTGGTTCAAATGGAACACTAACATATTTTTTCTACACTGAACTATTCAGCGTTTTCAGTTGGCGGAATTGACAATAAAAAATAAAAAAAATTGAATGACAATTCAAAAACAACTTTCGGAAATACATTAAAGATATTTATTGATGGTAATGATGGTGCGTAAGATGGAGGTGCGCCTGTATGACCTATCAGCCCGCACCATGTAGAGTTTCTTAACTGAACTTAATTGTCATTCTAACATTTATATCCCCAAATATATAAATATTCAACCAACATGTGGTTATGGTAAAGCACTGAACATTTATATGGCTCTGTCTACTCCACAAAGGTTTTGGTAGTTGTTTACCAAACAACTTTTGGTAGGTCAGCATCGCTTCCACTATGGGAAAGCTGCAACTGTCGAGTGTATAAAGTGTCCAACATTCCACTTTTTTTTTTCCAGCTGAAGAAATACATCATCCGGGTATTCTGTTGAACTCGTGGTCTCATTGTGCTTTTCAGTGTGAACACATTACTCCCACTACTTATGATACAAAATGCTGTAGAATAGAATAGTGCAGAAGTATGCATTTGGGGTGGAGCTTTGGCTTTCCACTGTTCCTTGTCAGAACTTGTCCTTTCATGGCTGTAACTCTGGTTCTGAAATGTTTGGCTCTGAAAGCTGCTCATCACACTTGAGCTCAGGAGAGCATCAGAATATCCAGGTTTTAAAGAGATCCTGGAAAGGGAGCGTCACAGGCAGCTTTGTGAGAACAGGCTGGTCTCTCCATTGAGGAAAGTTCGCCTCTCCTCTCAGTCACGGAGATGCTGGCTAATGCTTGGCATTTAAAATGGCAAAGTTCAAACAAGGTTCATAGAACCAAGAACCACAAGAAAAAAAAAAAAAAACCATAAGAAGCCTTAGGTAAAATCCTTCCTGTATTTTCATCTTTTCATTCATTCTCTCTCTCTCTCTCTCTCTCATACTCACACACACACACACACACATGCACAGTCAATCTGAAATGCATTACTGAAGATCTGCTGGCCAGCTCTGCCTGAGTTTGAAATATATTGAATAGAGAAAAACAAAAATTGATAATGGATTCTCAACCCCTTTTATCATCATCAGATATAATTCATATTTCAGTGCACTCAGTGCTTTGATATAAAATATACAGTTTATTGATTAAATAAGTGGAACTTCTCATATGCTTTTCGATGGGAGATTTCTGGGCTAAAACTGGTGTGCGAGTGGGAATTGAACCTGCGTGAAACAGATGCTATTGAGGGAAAGGAGGCTGTGGAATTGGCTAGTCACTCTCTTCACTGCAGTGAAAGTGGGAGAGTTTAAGAGAGCGAGTGAATCTCAAGTGTCCCCAGAGAACTCCAGAGACAGACAGTCTGAAAGAGTGAGACACTGCAATACTGACAGCCTGTCAGAGTGCGAGAGGCATCTGCCAGACCTCACACACACACACACACACACACACACACACACACACACACACACACAAACACTGCTGTCTTGCATTCCTGGTCACTCCCTTTCTACCTCTCTCATTCACTCTCACTTTGTCTGTCTGCCTCATGAGTTCTGCATCATGAGTATTTAGAGTACACAGAGTTTATATAGACCTGCATAATGCAGCTGTTTTAAAAATGCAGCTCTTGGCACTCTTTCATGCCATACTACACATACCACAATAAATAAGTCCATACTACTGATTTTAGCATGATAAAATCAGGGAGTTACCGGCATTACAGCATTTACCAGATTACGACATTATGACAATGAAGTTATAATATTGGAAATAACTTTAAATAACAGATAAGGTTAGTAAGCTATTTTATCACAAAGAAATTGTGTTAAGATGCATAATGTTTACGTCTTGTGGCTTAATTATGAAACAGTGTGTATTTAATAGGGCTGTGAATCGATTAAACATTTTTAACCAATTGATCGCACAGTTTTCTGTGATTAATCGTGATTAATCACAATATGTTATGGTACATGGTACTTTAAAACAAACATTAAAATATAATTGGACATATATTTACTTTATATTTTGTCTCAAAGAACTTGCAAGAATTTGGTTAGTCATCATTTATTTTAATTTTTTAATATGCACACGATAAAATGATCTTTCTTTTTGCAAATGGAGTTAAAGGAATAGTTCATCCAAAAATGAAAATTCTCTCATCATTTACTCACCCTTATGCCATCCCAGATGTGAATGACTTTCTTTCTGTTGAACTCAGCTGAAGATTTTTAGAAGAATTTCAGAATTTTAGAAAGCTTCTTACCCACACCTATCATATCACTTCTAAAGATATGGATTTAAACAAGGGAGTCTCATGGATTACTTTTATGCTGCCTTTATGTGCTTTTTGGAGCTTCACAATTTTGGCACCCATTCACTTGCATTGTATCGACCTACAGAGCTGAGATATTCTTCTAAAAATCATAATTTGTGTTCTCCAGAAGAAAAAAGTCATATACATCTGGAATGACATGAGAGTGAGTAAATGATGAGAGAATTTTCATTTTTGGGTGAACTATTCCTTTAATTAGAATTTTTTTTTTACAGATATAAATCTTTGATACAAGTATATGTTTACATGCCATAAAATCAGTGGACATGCTGTAATTAAAAGTTGGGCAAAATCTTCTGCTGTTTTCCAGTGGACTTTTTTAAATAAATGGGCAGATTTATATCAAGCTTTATTGGCAGGATAAACTTAAGTGTACATCGCCAATGCAATATAAGACACTATAATTATAGATATAAAACAAATTAAATGCTGAAGTTTAATTCGCTTAACTTTAAAATCTCAAAACTATTGTTTTCTCTAGCTGCCTATCAGTTTCTATCATGTACTCACTTGGTCTCTCTTGCACCATTCTTTTTTTGACACTGGTTCAGATGACAGTGAGAGAGCGTTTTTGTGCGATGCAAAGAGATATGGAAGCTTGCCCGAATCTTTCCCAAACCTGGCTCACCGCTTGCAGGTGAAGTCTCCATTCTCCATACAGTAAATCCACTCCTGTGCTTATTATGCCCGGCCCGGGACATGCGTCACGCATAATGAATAGGCGTGCACTGCTTTACACAATCAGTTTCTGTGCTAGGATGTGCAGTTGAGTCAAGCGTGCACCTGGAAATTTATAAATGCCAATTTTACAGGAAGTGGGGAAAAAACATTTTAAGTTTCAGGAAGTGAAAAACAAAACACGGACACTGCATTTATCGGTTTATTTGCTTTTACAATCAACTATTAATTGCAGAAATTAACGCGTTATATTTCACAGCCCTAGTATTTAAATGTTTATGGACTGGCCCTATTCATTTGCATTGTAAGTGCCTTAGTGTAACCTTGATTGTTTTTTAATAAAATAAAGGAAGGAAGAGATGAAATTACAGGTTTCGAATAATTTGAGGGTGAGTAAATGATAGAATTTTCATTTTGGGTGAACTACACCATTAAGGACCCATTTTAAAGTATATTGGTTTCATAGTTCAATAGGAAAATGTGTACTAATGGAAAAACCTAAATAAATACAATGTTCAAAAACATGATGCTTTAGTCTCATAACTCTCATAACTCATTACTTGCACTTTCTCCCATTTCTCTTCTCTCTTATTCTCTCCAATCCCTCATCTTTCAACAGACACATGAACATATTTACACGACCCAACATTCAGTGTGACCAACCTTCATATTCTGCTGTGTGTATTGTTATGAGGAGTGAGATTTAGCTGTGCTGGGTGGAACCCCATAAAGCAGTATTTATAAGAGACTCTAAGAGGCTTTCACTCCCGCAGAATCATCAGCTTCGCCTTCAAAAGAACAATGATGATGAGGTAAACATATCAGCAAACTGGCACTGCAGGAATAGTCCACGGAAAGCTGCATAGTCAGCAGATCACACCCTGAACTGCTTTAAAATAAAGTGGCTCCGCACTGATTTCATAGACTTGCCTGGGAAGACATATGCTGCGTCCAGATAAACCACTGCTGCTAATCACAGCTGCTTAGATCTGCAGGGAACACCTAGGTTGCAGAGTCGTCAGGGGTCAGGGTCAAAGGGTAAAAGGGAATGGCAGGAGTTTAGTAAGTGAGCAGGTGCTGAGGCCAGAGTAGTGTATCTGGGCAGTGTGGCAGACTGATCTTGAGATGTTCTGCTGTCCTGTGACATTTTATTTTCTGTGCTCCCAAAGGCATCTTTGATGCCCATAGTAAATAAAGTAATCCGTTGCAGCCACATCAATCAACGTGTTATGGCCAGATAATGTTCTTAATATTGGGCCTAACTAGATGTCATCAGTACTTTGTGGATCAATACAGCTTAACCACATGTATGTTCTTGTGCATGAGTAATATGATAATGACATACTACCTCGTTATGTACAGTTTATGTTGAAATGAATCCACTCATGTTTACACTCCTGAATGACAGTCAAATGACAAAGACCCCCATCTGTGCGAGCAAACCAGGACACCATCTAATATTCTTTAAGAGTGAAGCACCATGCTTTTCCTATCAGTCTGAAATCATATGCACTTTTTAAACTGATGTAACATCAGCATAAAAACAGTATAATGAGAATGTGCATCTGTGGTGTCTCATCTGCAATACAGACAGGAGCAGCTCTTATTAAATGTCTTAAAAGGATTTCACAAAGCACTAAGTGATTATGTCTTGCAGAGCCACCATTGGAGCACTGACTTAACTAACAAAGGGTTAAAGCTTTCCTAAAGATTAAACATTCTCCACCCTTCATATGGTCATCTATCTCATAACAAAGAAAACCAACGGCTTTTAAGAAAAAAATTCAGCTTGATATACAAAGGAATTTTTGTTACGCTGAACACATATTCTTTATACAAAAATAGGACAAAATATTATTAAAATATAAAAATAATAATATATAAATTTTTTAATACCTATTTCCAAAGAATCTAAAACTGTTACAGTGTCAATAACTCTTTTTTAAAAAACAGGTCAATACCTTTGAATGATCCTGTGTCTTTATGGATAGTTGGAATTAAGACTTTAGAAAAGCAGTTGAGGTAAATGCACACAGGTCAGGAAAAATATGACTGTTTAACTTGGACTTAAAGGGATAGTTCACCCAAAAATGAAAATTCTCTCATCATTTACTCACCCTCATGCCATCCCAGATGTATGTGACTTTCTTTCTTCTGCTGAACACAAATTATTATTTTTAGAACAATATCTCAGCTCTGTAGGTCCTCACAATGCAAGTGAATGGGTGCCAAAATTTTGAAGCTCCAAAATCCACATAAGGGCAACATAAATGTACTCCAGACGACTCCAGTAGTCAAATCCATATCTTCTGAAGTGATATGATAGGTGTGGCTGAGAAACAGATCAATATTTAAGTCCTTTTTTATTATAATTTCTCCTCCCTGCTCAGTCAATCTCCACTTTAACTTTTGTGATCGGATCACAAAAAACACATTTGAATATGGACAAAAATGCATATAATCACATCACATTTGAGGTGTAAATGCTAATCCGCCCTGAATGCATCTCGGCAACATCGAAGCACCACCCCTCACCTGTCAATCAAACGCTGCGCTAAAACGTGTTTAAACTTTGTTGGTTATGAGCTGCTTTAAAAGGAAATAACCATCCGATCAGAAAATGTAAAAAAGTGGATACAAACACAAACACAAAAACTTCACAGATATTCTTCAGTGTGTCTGAAATCAACATGCAGAGACACTTAGGAGAGGTAAGAACATGTGCAGCTCAGGTTAATACAGGGAATCCACTAAAATAATGGACAATTCTGCTCGAAATGTTCCTTTGTGCTTAGATTAAATTTCAGATGCATCTGGGAGAAATAGCATGCTATTTTTTTCATGCTTTCTTTGTCTTTTCTGACTTTGAGACCCTCCCCACCAAATCCGATCACAAGTAGTCACAGGAGACGCATTTGAGTGACCAGGTGTAAACAGTGATGTTTCTCACCTGACCAAATGTGATTGGATCACCCAGCATGCATCTAAATACCAGGTATAAATGGGGTCTCAGGCACTTACCATCAGAGTGCTCCAGTGTAACTGTCTCTGCAATTTGTGTGCTGTCACTTTAGGTAAAACAAGTGTATGCTAAATAACAATGGGCTAGTAACTGAAAGGTTTTAGGTATGAAACCAACTACCACTATTGTGCAATTTACATTTGATCCCACATAGCCGATTAAAAAAATAGCACCTGTCAAATTATGGATGAAAATGTAAGTAATTAAACAAGAATTTTATCATGAGTGAAGGCATCACCAGAAAAAGAGGAAATGCTCTTTCAATGTTTGAGTGGCCATATTTGAATATGTAAATTAGAGAAAGCTAAAGCACAGTACATTTTAATGACAGCCCAGTTCAGGCCTGTTGAACATCAACATGTAGCGCACTCACCATTCGTTGTCTCCTCTGTGATGCATTCCCGAATAGAGTCTGTAAGACCCAGGCTGGCTGCACTGGGCAGAGGGCCGAGAAGAGCTGTCAGGGGCATGTGTGTGGACCGGCTGGGGAGCTGTGCCGTTTCCTTACCCGCATCCTGAGCCTCCAATACTCCCTGATCACCCTGCTCAAACTCTGGCAACACCTGACTGATGAACTCTTGGTTGAGATGTTGGACTGCTGCCTCCATTTCCTCATCTTCCGGGTCATCGTCCCCGGTCAGCCCAGAGGCCAGAGACACACAGTCGTCATCTGAAACTGTGTTAAAGCATAAAAATGAAGATATTCGTGAATAAATGCATGAACAATTGAGATTTTTCTAGTCTCATAATTAGAGTTTTCAATTTTCAAGTTTATTAACGTCATGGTTACTGGTGTAACCTCCGTTCCCTGATCGAGGGAACGAGACGTTGGTGTCGATGTAGTGACACTAGGGGTCACCCTTGGGAGCCCGAGACACCTCTGGTCTTTGATAAAAGGCCAATGAAAATTGGCGAGTGGTATTTGCATGCCACTCCCCCGAACATACGGGTATAAAAGGAGCTGGTATGCAACCACTCATTCAGGTTTTATGCTGAGGAGCCGATATAAGGTCCGGCCATTTCAGCGGGTAGTTCAGCGTTGTGGCAGGAGGGACCAACGTCTCGTTCCCTCCATCAGGGAACGGAGGTTACACCAGTAACCATGACGTTCCCTATCTGTCACTCACTCGACGTTGGTGTCGATGTAGTGACACTAGGGGTCCCTATACAAAACGCCACAAGGCTGAACTGTGTTACGTGAACTGGCGGTGTGTGGTGGGCAGACTTGCTGTGTGCCTCATAGCCAGCACACCAGGTCGACACGTAACCTCCCCCAACACAGTTATGAGTGTCGAACGGCCCTTTTTGGGGACAAGTCGACTACCCAGAGATAGAGACAGGCTTAACCCAGTCGTGGCCTCTTTCCCCTTCTCTTTTTCCACTCCCTAAAAAAGAAGGGGGATTATCCGACTGGGCCGCCAGGTCTAGTCGGGGGGTGTCCCTCCCAAGGGGAGGACACCGCGGAGACCACATCACGCCCCAAGAGAGGGGGCACCACTTAGTGAACAGACACCACTTAAAAGGCATACAGGCGCCTCGTAGAGGGAGCCCTAGCCTGAGTGAACGTGTCTACCATCGCAGGTGGGAGACAGCTTAGGTCTTCCACGTCCCGTCCAGGGGCCAGACATGGAGATTCCAGAGGTCTGGGTGCGGGTGCCGGATGTTGCCCCTTCCCTGAGAAAGAAGGTCCTTCCTCAGGGGAATTTGCCCGGGGGGAGCTGTCGCGAGGAGCGTGAGGTCCGAGCACCACGTCTGGGCGGGCCAGTAGGGTGCTTACCAGGACGACCTTCTCCTCGTCCTCCCTGACCTTGCACAGGGTCTGTGCAAGCAGGATCACTGGGGGAAAAACGCATATTTGCGAATGCGAGGGGACCAGCTGTGTGCCAGCGCGTCTATGCCGAGGAAGGCCTCGGTCAGGGCGTACCAGAGCGGGCAGTGGGGAGGATTCTTGGGAGGCGAACAGGTGCACCTGTGCCTGTCGAATCGACTCCAAATCAGCTAGACCACCTGAAGTTGGAGTCTCCACTCTCCCTTGAGGGTAACCTGTTGTGACGGCGCGTCCGCGAAGTGTTGAGGTTGCCCGGGATGTGAGTGGCTTGCAGCGACTTGAGGTGCTGCTGACTCCATTGGAGGAGACAGCGGTCGAGTTGTGACATACAGCGGGAGCACAGACCGCCTTGGCGGTTGACATATACTACCGCTGCCGTGCTGTCTGTCCGAACTAGCACATGCTTGCCCTGGATCAACGGCCGGAACCTCCGCAGGGCGAGCAGAATTGAAAGGAACTTGAGGCAGTTGATGTGTCAACGCAGCCGCGGACCCGTCCAGAGGCCGGCGGCTGCGTGCCCGTTGCCAACAGCGCCCCAGCCCGTTTTGGAGGCGTCTGTCGTGACCACGACGTGCCTGGAGACCAGAGCTCGTAGAAACAAGGTCGGTCCAAGGGCTGAAAAGACGGTGACAGACCGACGTAATGGTCACGCAGTGTGTCCCGTGGCACCATGCCTGTCTCGGGACTCGAGTCTGGAGCCAGTGCTGAAGTGGCCTCATATGCATCAACCCGAGCGGGGTGGCCACGACCGAGGATGCCATATGCCCCAGGAGCCTCTGAAAAAGTTTCAGTGGAACCGCTGTTTTCTGTTTGAACGCCTTCAAACAGGCCAGCACCGACTGGGCGCGCTCGTTCACAAGGTGCGCCGTCAAGGAGACTGAGTCCAACTCCAAACCGAGAAAAGAGATGCTCTGAACCGGGAGGAGCTTGCTCTTTTCCCAGTTGACCCGAAGCCCTAGTCGGCTGAGGTGTGAGAGCACCAGGTCCCTGTGTGCGCATAACACGTCTCGAGAGTGAGCTAAGATTAGCCAGTCGTCGAGATAGTTGAGAATGCGAATGCCCACCTCCCTTAACGGGGCAAGGGCAGCCTCTGCGATCTTCGTGAAGACGCAAGGAGACAGGGACAGGCCGAAAGGGAGGACTTGTACTGATACGCCTGACCCTCGAACGTGAACCGCAGGAAGGGTCTGTGTCAAGGAAGGATCGAGATGTGAAAGTACGCATCCTTCGGGTCTACCGCCGCGAACAAATCTTGATGCCGGATGCTCGCTAGAATGCGTCTTTGCGTCAGCATCTTGAACGGGAGTCTGTGTAAAGCCCGGTTCAGTACTCGCAGGTCCAAGATTGGCCGCAACCCACCGCCTTTTTTCGGTACAATGAAGTAGGGGCTGTAAAACCCTTTCTTCATCTCGGCTGGAGGGACAGGTTTTATCGCGTCCTTCCGTAGGAGGGTAGCGATCTCCGCACAAGGTAGCAGCGTTTTCGTCTTTCACCAAGGTGAAGTGGACACCGCTGAACCTGGGCGGATGCCCGGCGAAGTGAATCGCGCAGCCGAGTCGGATGGTCCTGACCAGCCCTCGTGACGGACTGGAAGGCGCAAGCCATGCGTCCAAGTTCCGCGCAAGGGGGACCAAAGGGACAACGTCATCGGATGTACAGGCAGGTGGGGCCTCGCGGCGGGGCGGAGCTCGAGGTGCCACACAACGTCGTGGCCGTGCTGAGTCCGAGGACATCGAAGCACTTACCTGGCTCCTTGTGACCACCCCCAGAACAGCCTGGGACGGGGGAGGAAGAGGCCTGTCCTCGTGACCCGTGGAGACTGTCACATCGGGGGCGGATTTGTGCCACAGCTGGGTGCTCAGGGCGGGAGTGGTGGACGGTGGTCGTGATGCCAGCCGTACACACCGGGTAGGTGACCCAGGGAACAAGGAAACCACTCTTGCTGAGCTCTTGAGTACTGCAGCCACTTGGGCATGCAGCGCAATTAAATGCAAAAGGTAACAAAAAGATGAAGATCTGCTTACCAGCTCCAGAGCAGCGGGTTTCGTTGTCCCTGGGTCGCCCGTCTCAAGGGCGCTTTGAAGCCTTTCACGGGTTCTGGGCGGCCGTGAAACGGGTGGCGTCTGCATCTTGCGGTGGGCTCCACGCCGGGGCCAGGCCGAAGGGGCGGGCTGCGGCGAAACCGGTGCAGTCACCGCAGGGGGATGCCCTTGGCGATGAGTAGATAGGGTGCGGGATCTTGAGCCGCGCCGGGGCAGGATATGCCGGCTAGCATCCATCTACTGCTCTACCATCGAGAACTGCTGGGCAAAGTCCTCGACAGTGTCGCCGAATAGGCCCGCCTGGGAAATGGGGGCAGCAAGGAACCGTGTCTTGTCGGCCTCACCCATCTCGACCAGGTTGAGCCAAAGGTGGCGCTCCTGGACCACTAGTGTGGCCATCGTCCGCCCGAGAGACCGCGCCGTGACCTCCGTCGCTCGGAGAGCGAGGTCGGTCGCCGAGCGCAGTTCCTGCGTCAATCCCGGGGCGGAACTTCCCTCGTGCAATTCCTTTAGCACCTTGGTGGACTTGCAGGAGAGCCATGGCGTGCAGGGCGGAGGCGGCTTGTCCAGCAGCACCGTAGGCCTTGGCCGTCAGAGACGACGTAAACCTACAGGCCTTGGACTGGGGCTTTGGGCACCTGCGCCAGGTGGCGGCGCTCTGCGGGCATAGGTGCACCGTGAGCGCCTTTATCCACCGGGGGATTGCCGAATAACCCTTGGCCGCCCCAATATCGAGGGTAGTGAGAGCAGGGAAGCTGAAAAGATCGGGACCGGGCAGTAAAAAGTGCCTCCCGCGACCTTGTCAGCTCTTCATGCACTTCCGGGAAGAAAGGAATGGGGCGGGGCGTGGCTTTGAGCGGCGCCGCGAGCCCAGGAACCAATCACCGAGCCGCGAGGGTTCAGGGAAGAGCGGTGAAATCCACTCTAACCGACGCTCGCGGCTGCCCGGGAAAGCATGTCGTCATCTCCGCGTCAGCCTGTGACTGGGCGATCGACCCCGAAGGGAGGAGCCCAGCTGAGGCTTCTGACTGGACGAGCCCGCTCTCCGATGCTGCGCTCGAGAGCTCATCGCTTTCACGGGCTCTGAATAAGAGGTCGAACTCGCCGTGAGACGAGCCGGCGGACTCACCCGGAAGCCCGATCAGGGCAGACGAGCGTGCTGGGGAATGGGAGGTCCGCGGGGGGATACCCGGCAGAGGCGGTCCCATTGGGGTCCCCAAATCGCCCCCAGTGCTAGCCGCGCTGGCCTCAAACCCGTGGGTAAAAGGACCGAGGCGGGAGCCTCTGCGGTGGCTTGCTTTCTTACGAAGGCAAGCCGCGACCGCAACATTGCCATGGACATATTCTCGCAATGAGAACATGACTATCCACGAACGCTGTCTCCGCGTGAGCAGTGCCCAGACACGAAAGACAGTGATCATGACTGTTAGAAGGCGAGAGATAACGAGCACAAACAGGAATAACACACAATCGGAAAAGCGTCTTTAAAAAGACGCGTCTTTAAAAAGACGTTCTGTGTGTGCGCTCTTTTAGAGAAATATATACTCTTTTAGAGGGGAAAAATGCTCTTTCAGAAAATATACTCTCTAGTTTTCTGCCGAAGCGCCCAGGGGCATTCTCTGCAGTGCACCAGTGCAGAGAAGGGAGAAGCCGCTGAAATGCGGTGTCAGATCCAGCAGAGGTGAATGAACAGTAGTATTCAGTTCAGTGAGCATGACCGTTCGGCTCCGAAGAGAAAATCTGAATGAGTGGTTGCATATCAGCTCCTTTTATACCCGTATGTTCAGGGGAGTGGCATGCAAATACCACTCGCCAATTTTCATTGGCCTTTTATCAAAGACCAGAGGTGTCTCGGGCTCCCAAGAGTGACCCCTAGTGTCACTACATCGACACCAACGTCGAGTGAGTGACAGATAGGGAAGTGTGATTAATTCTAAAGAAAATAAATCATGCCCCCTGGCCCATACATGAATTCTGTAATAAGGAATTTTCCTACCATCAGGTAAATTCAAGCTTAAAGTACCTCCTTCGTGTTTTTTTGTTTGTTTTTCTCCCCATTTCTCCCCAATTTGGCATGCCCAATTCCCAATGCGCTCTAAGTCCTCGTGGTGGCATAGTGACTCGTCTCAATCCGGGTGGCGGAGGACGAATCTCATTTGCCTCCGCGTCTGAGACCGTCAATCCACGCATCTTATCACGTGGCTTGTTGAGCGCATTACCGCGGAGACATAGCGCGTGTGAAGGCTTCACGCTATTCTCCGCGGCATCCATGCACATCTCACCACGCGCCTCACCAAGAGCGAGAACCACATTATAGTGACCATGAGGAGGTTACCCCATGTGACTCTACCCTCCCTAGCAACCGGGCCAATTTGGTTGCTTAGGGGACCTGGCTGGAGTCACTCAGCACGCCCTGGATTCGAACTTACGACTCCCCGCCTTCATGTTTTTGAGAGTTTGCAGCAAGCAGACTACAGGCAACATGCCTTGCCAAACCACAATTACCAAGAGCAGGCAGCACAGCCACTGAATGTGTAAAATGCTGTTCGCACAGGACATATTATTGCGTTCAGAAGCAGTTAGGTGCAGCGCAATGAAATGGAACAGAACGCAGGGATCTTGAGATGTTTTTTTTTTTTTTAAGTTGAACTACTTTACTTGACACAGACTCTTAAAAATGCAACATTCATGGAATGAAACATGATGCAACGGTCAAAGGCGTCCACCTGTCAACAAATCAAATCTGATGTGTGTATTTTTTTCAGTGTTAAAATACTTTCTCCTATCCCAGCTTAATATGCAGAGACAACAAGTAAACCATCCATAAGCTGATTTCCCTGAAAAGTGTAAATATAATGGCTCTGTGGTCCAATCAGAAAATTGCTCTGTTTTAGCATCCTGACTAGACATACACAGCAACATCGGTGCCTGAAGCGGGACTTTCTGTTTGTTTTACCAGTTACAGATGGAGGGAGTATTTGGGAAAGCTGTTTAAAAACAATGTTTATTTTTGCAATTCCATTTGGTGACACTAATTGTGAAGAAATTACACACTTCAGTGTAGAAGAGATGCAAGAGCTTGCCCTGTGTGAATGGCCCCTAAATCTTCCTTGGCTAGTTGTAGACCGTAGGCCAGTGAAAGTCTTTTGTTCTATTATATGGAAGTAAAACAAACTAAATCTTTGAATTCTCTTCATTTGGGGGCTTTTGTCAGCAAATATTGATATTTGTGATTAATTAAATTAATCGTAATACCATGCAATTAATTTCATTAAAAACTATGAATTGCCCTGCTTATATTATGTGTAGTTTGCACGCTGGGCAATTAAGCCAACGTGTATCGGCAAAAAAACCACAAAATAATCTCTGTTAAGTGACGAACAAATACCATCAGAGAATCGTGCTCAAATGAGGTGCAGAAAGCAGAGATGAACTAAATAAACATGCAGAGCATTTGATTTGATCTACCTTCTCTTGCGTAGGAGGCATAAATCCCTCTCAGTTTGGTTCTGCTGTTCCCTGCCAGCTGTGTCTCAATCGCATCCCGGTATGAGTAGATCTCACCTGCAGACACACATACACACACATACAGATAAGTGGGATATCTCTGATTGACAGTTCGTTCTTTTGTCTGACAAAAATTCTCCATGCAACATTGATTCCAAAGATTTTATTGGTTGAGTGTGTGCAGATCACCTATGCTAATGGAATGTCAGGTTATGACATATAGTCTAAATATATGGAGACCATTCATTAAATCCTCTGCTGACATCAAGGTGGGTGCTCCAGACCACAAGGGCATTTGTGAATCATAATCGCTGAGAAAATCTTAAAACCCTTAATGTAGCTGAGACAACGTCACAACAGAGAGCATTCATATGTCTTGTTGAGAGTCAATAGAGTGAATCGATATCTTATTCCAGGAGGGCAGACTAACCTTGGTACTCCTCAAGTTTCTTGGCCAACTCCTGCTCCAGCTGAAATAATGAGAATGAAATTTAAATTAAAGGGAAAGTTAATTCGATAATGAACCTTCACCCTTATGTTGTTTCAAACCTGGATTACTTTTTTCTTCTGTTGGACACAAAAGAAGATGTTTGGCAGAGTGACATCCTCAATCACTATCTTTTTTCCATGTAATGAAAGTGAATATTGACTGAGGATAACATCCCCTCTCACATCTCCCTTTGTGTTCCACAGAAGAAATTAAAGTATACGGGTTTGGAACAACATGAGGGTGAGTACAAGAGACAGAATTTTAATTTCAGTCAGGACCACTTCTGCCAAAAGAATACTAACTCGAATACTTGAATGAATACTTTATTGACTTGTAGACAATTGAAGCATTTGTTGGTGGTATGGTTCTGTTCTTGGCAAACTCCCCACCCACGCGTTATATTGTTATATTACAACATTGTAAAATTTTCACATTTCTGACAGTGCAACATTGTACAACCGAACCTTGCATAAGAGATTAAATACTTGACACTTGATAAGATTCCAAATATAACAAGTTGGTTATCAAGAACAAGCCGCAAACACATTGAAGATAGACTTACAATTGAGTGTCAGTCTGGAATTATAAAAAGCGCAGAGTAACAGAACATATGTTGAGATAACTAAAGGAAAAGCTGTCATACAAGAGGTGGAGCTGGGGATGGATTAGGGTGTTAAATGTAGCTTGCATCCCTGCAATGGAAAAGCAGCTGAGAGAATGAATGAAGGGAGGACCTAAAAAGGATTTCTTGATTGGACTCTGAATTGTACTGGTAGATGCCATAATCAGATGAGTGTCACCTGCCTGAACTAATGCTATGCTTTATTTTTGGATGAACTATTCCTTTAAGAAAACAATTCATCCAGAGTCTTATATGGCTGAATCATATACACATGTATTTAAGGCTTTGTATATGGTTACACACACATATACCGCATGTGAGTACCTGCTGCATCTTGAGTTTTTTCTGTCCGGCAACAAAAGATGGAGGATCACACTCTTTCTCAAGGTCCACTCGCATGAACTCATCGATGGTCAGGTTACTGGTGGGGGTCTCCTCAAACTCTGTCAGCCTGACCATCAATACATAGAAAGAGTTTGGTGAAATGTAGGCTGTGTAAAGGAATCGGGGTACGCAATCTATCAAATGGGTTTAATACCATTAAAATTTTGTTGGATCTTAAAAGATTATACTGTATATCAAACATTCATGATTGCCACACATTTTGGTCAGTGAATTCCCATGACTTTTTCAGCTGTTTGTGATTAATGGATAAGAATTGTTTAAATTATTTTAGAGAGATTGCAGTATTTTAGAGCCAGGCATAACAAGAAAAATGTTTATTTACTAAAGGAATTTCCATGACTATTCACTGATATTTTCTGATTTTCCATTACCGTGGGAATCCTGAACATTAATCAGGTTATTCCTTATATTTAGGGTGATGTGATCTTGAACAATGGACTCTGTGATAACATGTTTCCCCCTTATTTAGCAGGATACATTTTTTCTAATTATTTAGTATAAATTTGTAACATTATTCTTTGTGTTATATTACTCTGGCATATGTTAAATAAAAAACAACAACAACAAAAACAACTAGTCAACACTGTTCCAATGGCGTTTCAAATACAGCTGCTGAGGGAGTGACACTAGATTTGGCATCTTTCTCTCTTCTGACTGTCGTAATCCATCTCTCTCTATTATTATTTACTCTTATAGAAAGTCATGGAAACATAGATGCTTTCTTTTGCTATTTGAGCAAACAGGAACTCAAAAATAATATTTGCTATGGTCTCTCATTCCCATTCCATACATTTACCACACTATAGTTTATCACCATGTTCTAAACCTGCGTTATTATCAAACAATTCCAAAAAAAGCTGCTCAGATCAGCCTTGACATTCACCTCTTTCTTAGCGTGGCCTCGCACACCTTGACGACAGATATCACCTCCTTCACTGTGCGACGGAATTCATGCATACGGGCTGCCACCAGCAGAGCTGAGAGGACATGGGAGAGACAATGAGGATAAATGTTTTGTCCCCAAACCCAGTTGTTCTCAATAGGTATGACATTTCATTACTGTGCTTGCCTACAATTTATATACAGTATGTGCCATACAAAACTGTTGAGAGTGCATTTTCTATAGTGATGGATTCATGTAAAAAGAATTTCCGGAGATGCTGAGATATATTGTGGGATCTAGTAATCCATGTAGAAGTAGTCAGTGATATGAACAACTTGAACACAATACACAATGCATTCCCTCTTCCATCCACTGCTAAAAATAATTTTCTTAATCAGTATTTATAAATATATAAACATCCTTAAAACAAGACACATTTACTTGAGAAGCAAAATGGCATGAGATATTAAGTCTTGGTTTGAGAGAAATCTAAACTAAATTTAGTGAGGTTTAGGCTTAAAACAACTATTTGCCAATGGGGTAAGAACATAAATGTATTTTCCCTCTGAATTAAATCTATTTTTCTTAGTCCATTGAAAAATAGTTTTTTCTTATTTTTAGCATAAACCTCAGTAAATTTAGCTTTGTTTTAAGGATGTTTAGATATATTTTACTGGAAAATAAGACAAAAATACTGGGTAAGAATTTTTTGCAGCGTATCCACTGCCAACATAAAAGCTTACCGGAATCTTAAAGCTGTAGAATGTCACTTTTTCTGTGTTAAAATACTTGCTCCTATCCCAGCTTAATATGCAGAGACAACTATAAGTTAGCCATTCATAGATTAATTTTCTCGAAAACTGTAAGCATTCTTTCTCTCTGGCGCTTTGAAAATTCCTGTGTTTGTTTAGAGCAACCCGCTTAGACCCGCCACAACAACGCTGCTCAGCCAATGGCGTGAGTCAGGGGCGGGACTATCTCTTAGTTTGACCAACTGTAGACAGGGGCGTATTTAGAAAACTGTTTTGAAAACAACATTTATTTTTGCTATTCCATTTGATGCGCTAGAGGTGCAGAAATTACATACTTCAGCTTTAAAAGACACTTCCAATATATTTAGACTAGGGCTGTGTTGATACAAACAAATATCGATATATCGCGATAATTTTTCTCACGATATTGTATCAATACGTAGATCCATGTATTGTGATATATCGTGATATTTTCAGTACATTCACAGAGGCTTCTATGAGGCATGAAAGAGACTGAAACTGATCCTGCAGGACTCATGGTTTCTCTCACGGACATGCTGGATCTCTCTCACACGTTCTTTATTTGTACAATCCCAATGTCAATTCTTAAATTGCCAAGATCGCTCTTTCTTTCTATCTGCAATCCCCTACAATCATATGTGCGTTTATACTTTCCATATGCTACAAAAAATGTCTGTGAAGATTAGCCACTGACTGGTTAATTTTGTTTAGATTTCACTCACCAGTGTTTGAGTGGTGTAGTTCAGCACCGAGATCTTTTCACTGCGTACTGAGAGTAAAAGTTTTGACTCTTTCTGTGTGATATGAGTCCAAAGACTAGATCCAAGCAAACCATTTTTTGTTTAATAATGTCTCATTTAATATCCTTTCTGTTCTCTACAGTCAGTTATTTATCAAAAACAACAATAGAAACATTTAATTCTAATCACTTTAAATAATCCATTCGACCAAAACAAACACTTCTGTCAAAGTCCCTGCCACAGGTCTTGAAGAGACGGTACAGTTTTAGCACTTGTTCTACATATCTAAGTAAATACTTGTAAATAGTACAAATTAGGCATGTAAACAACAAACATGTAACAATATACTGTATATATGCAATATAATATATGCAATTTCAATACATCATATTTATTGATGTAATACATTAACTATATTTAAAAAAAGCTAAGATGTCACCAAAATGATGAAAAACTAATGATAAAATAAAACTTATAATTACTTAGAAGTTTCCCTGTATAATAAATAACAGCATTAGCTGAAAGATCATTTCTTTCATACTGTATGTAAGCAAAATTGGCATTATAAATGAAATATTCCAGAATTAATTGAAATGAGAAGCAAAACTGAAATCTAATCAGGATATCGTGATATATTGCGATATATATCAAATCTTGACATGTGTATCGCAATACGTTTTGTATCATGAGGTGGCTGGCGATCCCCAGCCCTAATTTAGACAATATTAAAATGAGACAAAACGACTTCATAAATCTTTTGCACTTTAAGTCTCTGAGTAAGAAGGTAAGGTCTACTTGTCTTTACAACACTCACTCTAAAACAATCAACTTCAATACAGAAAACTGGTGTTTACACTAACCGCCCTCCCTTGAACACTGTGAATGATTAATGATGAATTATTAATTATTCACATATTGCAGCAGCTGATGCTAGATGGGAAAATTGAGACACGGAGTGAGGGCTAAACTAGAGATGTAGCCAGGGCATCTTGTTGACGACAGAGCGTGTGTGGGACTAGTGTGTTCTGCTTTACAAAGGGCACCAAGATCTGTGTGGTGGTACTTGCAGCGATCATGATATGTATCCTCATTATAAAACTCAATGCTGCAGTTCCTCATGTCAAAATTTTAGCACATGAAGTGAGGGTTTCGTTTATGATCTGACAGACGAAGATAACTATAGACTGAAATAACACATAGACTATTTTTATTTCAAGCTGACAAAGGAAGCTTATTGCTAGAATATTAATCTTATAACAACTTTACAGCATGGGAAGTTAATCCGAAACAAACAAATGAGATTTAAGAGACCTCCAAATATGACACTCTCGGAGGTTTTATCGTTTGACTGTTAGACAATCTACCTGCTCCACATAAGCCTGACGGCCGTCGTCCTGTATGCATCCAGTCTCGTTTCATCCTTTGCAACAGTCTGAGGGCAGTCATCGAAACCTCATGGGTCTTTTCACCAAACTCCAACATGTGTGCGAAACGTGGAATGTACAGACATGGATCTATAGACAGAAATCAACAGTTTGGGAATCAGATGTTTAATCAGTGTCTGCTGATCTGCACCAACCTGATATGTAACTTTAGTTGAAACTTTGGGTTTATCACAAGTCAAGGCTAAATTACTCTCCTCCTGTGTACCTCTTTTAAAGTATCTGATGTCCTTTCATGGGATTAAGAACAGCATATGTTTTCTGAGGTTCTACTTGACTCAATGATGAATCTAGAACATATTCTCCCTATGGGAACCTCTAAAAGTGGCTTGGCTTAGAGTCAATCCGTGGGAGCAAATATCCCTCACTTCCACCTACTTCTAAGTCCTTGGGTATACTCATTCTGCTGCCCCAATAAAGTCCAAACATCACTGCTGTCCTAATAAGAAGGAAATGAGCTAATCTCAGAAAGGCGGCCATCTATGTTGCTATCTAAAGCTACACTATGGGGACTGCACCTGCACTTAAGAGACAAACTCTATTGCTTCAATAAAATCCCCAAGAATGTCTCCTGTCACTGGCCTTTTTAAACATGAAGGCAATTTAATTAAATTATCATTTTAATGCACTAGGGCAGAGTGGTTGAAAGAGCAAATATTGTGTGCAATCTGTGAAACAGGAAATAGTTTAAATCATTTTAGATACAATTATTTTCTTATGTAACATTCTTTGAAATTATCCATACAGCGCAATATAAATAGATTTTCAGACCTCTTTTTCACTCATACCTGTAAAATTATCTGATTTGTGAGACTGTGCAGCTGTCAGAGTTTGATTAAGGAGAACTGATAAATGAATACAGAGAGAAATAATTAAATAGATTTGAGAACTGTTAGAGGAGACAGGAAACTAAAAGCATTTCAGGACAAAAGCCCAAAAATGGCCAGTGTAGAAAAAGGCAATTCAAACTATTCATGCTGATAGTCGTGGACAGCAGTGCAGGTCAGGTACATATTCTTTACAGAAAACAACAGACACTCCATTAAAGAGCAAGCAAAGTGGAAGGGTTGAGTAATTATCACAAAAATAATGATTATTTCTCTTCATAATGAACTTTGATTAATATTATTTATTTTTTTTACTACAATTAACAATTAAATACCTACTTCATGTGCCAACTGTAACATTAACAACCTAACAATAGTGTGCCTTAAAGGGGTCATGAAATGCCACTGGCATTACACTTTCTTTTTTTATTATTTAATTTCCTCATTCCTTGAACAATGTTCCTTGAGGTTCACTTATGATATTTTGCACAAAAAAAGTTATATATTTGCAAAACATGATCATTTTCCACCCTCATTTTTACCCTCTGTCAGAAACGCTCGGTTTTTGTGCTGCATCTCCTTTAAGACTTGACAGTAAACACCCACTGTTATGACTGGCACTCTGCTCTTGACTGACCTGCTTTCTCCTTGCCATCTCACTGCTGACCGCTACTGGGCGTGCTACGGAAGTTATGAGATAAAGTAGGTGAAGGTGGTCAGATGCAAATGTCTACCACAGTGTAACATCACAATGTGGAGGAAGTAGAGAACGAGACGTTTTGGCAGCTTGATTTCAACAAATGCTCTTTTTGCAGTGAGGAGGAAGTTTTGAGTTCTGAAACAGTATGTTTTTATAGTTCAATGACCTCTTATAAGTATGTCAAAAGATAAAGGTAAATTTTATCCCTCATGTCATGATCCCTATAATGGTCGTTGACCTAAAGTGACTGGAATGGGTCCCAAATTATGGATGTTGCTCTTTGTTTTAGTACTAAAATATCTTCTGATCAAGGTTGAACATTACTCAGAGTTTGTTTTTTGTTTTTTTGCTTTATTCAAGATCAGATCAGACTCCTAAAAACACAACCAGTCTCTGTCTGACCTTGTCTTGCACTAGCCTTACATGTTTGTGATTGTTAAAATGATAATTTGCTAGTTAGGGGGAAAGCTTGATTTTGACACAGTGGGAGTAATTTGCTAATCAAGACCTTTCACAAGTAGTACATGGCAGAAGTGGTAACCATACTTCTGATTATAATATGATTAATATTGCAGTACAAGAAAGTAATGTAAAGAAAACATCCACATGAAACTATAAAAGTTCATAATAAATTGAGAGATCAAAACTCATTCCTTTTTGGGAAGATATACTTTTTTAATTGTTGTATATATACTGTTCTTATGACAGTAGGCTATTATGAAGTAATTCAGGTGTGGCATGCATAATCATACTATATTTTCATCTAGTGTGCAGGAAAACACAACATGCCAGAGGTTAAAAAGTGTTTAACACTGAACACATGCAACTTCACCCCCTTTAAATGCATATTTGGGTCAAAAAAGACCCAAGTGAAATCTAGATGCTTATTCTTTATTAAACTACTTATTGTTTCAAGGAAATTAACTCTAATGATCATTTTAGTAGTAATTTTGAAAAAATTAAATAGTTGATATATCTTTTATCCAGTTCTAAAGAGTTTTCAGGACACTGTACTTTAAAGATAATTTTGTTTTAAATCCAAATAACTTTACAGATCTTTATTGTAAAGGGTTTAAACAATGTTTTCCATGCTTGTTCAATGAACCATAAACAATTAATGAACATGCACCTGTGGAACGGTCATTAAGATGCTAACAGCTTACAGATGGTAGGCAATTAAGGTCACAGTTATAAAAACTTAGGACACTAAAGAGACCTTTCTACTGACTCTGAAAAACACCAAAAGAAAGATGCCCAGGGTCCCTGCTCATCTGCGTGAACATGCTTTAGGCATGCTGCATGGAGGCATGAGGACTGCAGATGTGGCCAGGGCAATAAATTGCAATGTCCGTACTGTGAGACGCCTAAGAAAATGCTAAAGGAAGGACAGCTGATCATCCTCCCAGTGGCAGATCACGTGTAACAACACCTGCACAGGATCGGTACATCCGAATATCACACCTGTGGGACAGGTGCAGGATGGCAACAACAACTGCCCGAGTTACACCAGGAATGCACAATCCCTCCATCAGTGCTCAGACTGTCTGCAATAGGCTGAGAGAGGCTGGACTGAGGGCTTGTAGGCCTGTTGTAAGGCAGGTCCTTACCAGACATCACTGACAACAACGTCACCTATGGGCACAAACCCACCTTCGCTGGACCAGACAGGACTGGCAAAAAGTGCTCTTCACTGACGAGTCATGGTTTTGTCTCCCCAGGGGTGATGGTCGGACTCTCGTTTATCATCGAAGGAATGAGCGTTACACAGAGGCCTGTACTCTGGAGCAGGATCGATTTGGAGGTGGAGGGTCAGTCATGGTCTGGGGCGGTGTCACAGCATCATCGGACTGAGCTTGTTGTCATTGCAGGCAATCTCAACGCTGTGCGTTACAGGGAAGACATCCTCCTCCCTCATGTGGTACCCTAACTGCAGGCTCGTCCTGACATGATCCTCCAGCATGACAATGTCACCAGCCATACTGCTCGTTCTGTGCGTGATTTCCTGCAAGACAGGAATGTCAGTGTTCTGCCATGGCCAGCGAGGAGCCCGGATCTCAATCCCATTGAGCACGTCTGGGACCTGTTGGATCGGCGGGTGAGGGCTAGGGCAATTCCCCCCAGAAATGTCCAGGAACTTGCAAGTGCCTTGGTGGAAGAGTAGGGTAACATCTCACAGCAAGAACTGGCAAATCTGGTGCAGTCCATGAGGAAAAGATGCACTGCAGTACTTAATGCAGCTGGTGGCCACACCAGATACTGACTGTTACTTTTGTTTAATTTTGACCCCCCTTTTGTTCATGGACACATTATTCCATTTCTGTTAGTCACATGTCTGTGAAACTTGTTCAGTTTACGTGTTCATTGTTTGAATCTTTTTATGTTCATACAAATATTTGCACATGTTAAGTTTGCTGAAAATAAAAGCGGTTGAAAGTGAGAGGACGTTTCTTTTTTTTTTTTTTTTTGCTGAGTTTAGATTAGTAGTTTTGGGTGACGGTATAAAAACGCCTGTGCATTTCGAACTGTTCTGAGACCAGTGCAGACAGACAGCACACGAAGTCATTCACTACATAAGGAGCAAGGGTGCATCGCAGCTAAGTGCATTCACACCTAAAATTCGACCAAAAGTTCAGCTTCAGGCTGCAGATGATGTTTGGACCGTGACATGTTTGGATGACATGGGACAATAGTAATCCGTACATGGATTCAGAATTTTGTAATGCAAAATTTTATTTTAACATGGCTGGCAGTGATTGGATGATGCTGGCCATTACTTTGAATAAGAATTGTTTATTCAGCTTTACAGAAAACCAGCTGTAATGTCTGTAACGTCTCAAAAACATGAATAACCAACACTTCTGGAAACATAAGTAATTTGATGGAAACAAAAACTGAATTTCTATAGCTTGGTATTATTTAAAATTTGTGTTTATTGGGTGCTACTAGTTAAAAATCAAAAAGGAAATGGAAAACGCACACAGCAGTAACGCTCTGGTCTCAGGAGGTTAATATCAGTTTGCACAATACATATATTTCGTCTGTGCTGCATATTGCAATACCTTTTATAAGCAATTCCTCAAGATTATTCACACAGAGAAAAAAAAAAATATTTTAACATGAATACATTTACACTAAAATGCACATGAGAAGACTCTCTTCTACAAAGAGACTTGGGAAGAAAAAAAAAGTGCTCCGGTGCATTTTACATTTCCATTAAAGACATTTTACTAACTGTGTATATGTTTCGCAGATTTTGGCTGGCAAATATAATTGTCTACATTTTGTGAGAAACGTAAGCCGCTTAATCGTAGGCAAAGGATCCAGTTTCCAGCGTCGGAGCCCTCTGTTGGAGATCCGGGGAAGCGGTGTAAATCCCAACCCCCTCTTTCACACAGCATACTCTGGATTTAACATGGCTCCTGACTGCAAGCGAGCCTTCAAACATAAAACCTGAATGTATTTTCCTGCCAGCTGCTCTTCAGTCGGCTCAATAAGGTAAAGAATGACTAATGATGCGCTATTTAAGTTCCTCTGCGGCTAATGGTTTATTGAATCGCGAACCATTATTAATATTACTTCGACTGAAGTGCCGTTTTGGAAGGGGGTAGATCATCTGTTCTGTTGCTACTTTATCTCTTTTCTACGAGCCGGTTTGTGATGAAACCTCGTGCTCTAATCAGTGATCGCAAATGTTAATGATGAAAACAGTCTAGATCACAGCATTGCATAGTAAGGCTGAGCACTTCATTGCAGATGTTTTTCCCCTCCTGAGCCAAAATGTATCCCAGTAGTATCAGATTGTTGAGACATTTAAGGCTGCATCAGCATATTGACTTATCCGATGCTGCTGAAACTGTAAATGAAGCTCAACGGTGACTGTGGAATGTTACAATGTTTCTTCTTTATTGCGCGTTATTGAAGGGCCATTGAAAAAGTTACTTTATGAATTCCAAAAAATCCCCTAAAAGATTTGCGCAGGTTTTCTTTTGTCGCTACTGTTAGGGGCCGTTCACACCGAGCGCGTTTTTGCGTTCTTCCGCGCTGTTTTTCAGTTGTTTTTCTATGTAAACTTGCGCTAGACGGACGTCTTTGGTTGTTGCGCGGCGTCTGGTGCAAAAGCGCAGCGTTTTGACGTCGTCTCAAGTCAAAAGAACTTCAACTTTTTAAAAACGCGTCTCGAGACACCCGCGTTCTGTTTTGTTCGATTTGCTTTTTAGCGCAAAGACGTGTTCGTTGTGAACAGCCCTTAAGAATTTAGATCTTCTGGTTTTTATTGAGCGCATTTTTATGGTTTCGTGCACATATATTGTCAACAATGCGCAAAGGGTTAATTCCTGCTTGTGTGTGTAGCGAGAGAGAGGGGCAGGCTGTTCGGCTGTGGGAGGCGCCTCGGGGCTGCTGACGTTCTATTCACTCGTAGGTTTGATTTGTCAACAGAGGGCTGGGCGTCCCCTCCCGTCTTAAAAAACGGGCTTTACAATACAGAATAGAAATGCAGCGGAGACGACGATGAGAGAGAGAGAGAGAGAGAGAGAGAGAGAGAATACGCCACAGATATGTAGGATGACAACCACCAAGTTGCACTAATTTTAGTCGTCTCGGACCTCTGACCGGCTTTCAACTATTTAACAAAAAGTCCGCCTTTGCAATATTGCAACGTATCACTTACGCCGTATAAAGACAGTATTTGAAGATGGATCATTCTTTATCGGTTGAGGATGCAATGAGAAAGAGGAAAAAGTCTTGAGCTGAAATATTTTCGCTGGACGGATACGTTGATGTTGTTTTGTAAATGTGTTCAGGGTTGGTAGAGGCATCTGCTTCGTTCATCAACCGGAATAACCCTATGGGAAGGGCGTATTGTGTAGCAAATTAGTGACCGGGGCTTGTAATTTGTAATTAAATTAAAGGGAGCTGTTTTTTGGTGCACCTGCCTTTTATTTACGCGACATACTGGTGGATAGACTTGCTGATGCCAACAACGCCAGATTGCCTATATGGCAGGATCATGAAGTTCTTGACGTTTTTCCTTTTACTTCCAGAAACCTTAAAAAGGATTAGAAAGAGTGGGAAACAGCTCGGCAAGCTGCCAGTATGCTATGAAATCGTGACTTTGTCCTTGAGGAAGAAGATGGCTGCAGAACTCTATCCTGCCAGCATAAATACCAACCTCCCAAACAGTAATGATACAGCAGTAACAGCGGCTAGCAAAAAAAACATCGTCCAAGTCACTCAAACAGTGACCACACCAACTGCAACTGCCACTCAGCAGAACATCAACAACAATAACGTTGAGACTGCAAGCTGGCAGTCCACTCATCCGACGTTGCGAGAGAGGTAACGGCACATTCTGGCCAATATGTTTGCTTTTCAAATCATCTACGCTATTACCAATCCAAAAAACACCATATTCTGATGCTTTTTGTTCCTTTCAGGAATGCTTTGATGTTCAATAACGAACTCATGGCAGATGTTCATTTTGTTGTGGGTCCTCCTGGCGAATCCCAAAAAGTTCCAGCACATAAGGTGAGCACATCCTCTTGGGTCAAAACACATCTTAAGTGTGTCTTTCATCAACTGTCTGTTAATTTATATTGTGTAACATTTGTGCTTTCAGTACGTGTTGGCAGTGGGGAGTTCTGTTTTTGGTGCCATGTTTTACGGTGACCTTGCAGAGGGAGAATCAGAGATCCATATCCCTGATGTGGAGCCTGCTGCTTTTTTAATACTTCTGAAGTAAGCCCTCTCCTTTGTACATGTTATGATGTTGCAATATGACTGAATGATCTCAACCTAGTGCTTTTGGATGCACTTTAAAATTTGATTTCAGTTGGACTAAAACAATGTTTTGCCTCTTTAAAATGTCATGTAAATGCTTTAAGCCCAAAGTATACTTCGATTTTGATGCAAACGCTCAGTGTCTGTGTACAGTCGAACGCGAGCCAAAGTATACTCCATATGACTACTCGCATTCACAGGCGTTTGGCGCATGCACACAAGGACTGCTATGAGACAATGAACTATTTCTCTTCAGAAATGTACACCCATAAAGATGTCTTCATAGTCCTTCAGACTCGAGTTATACAATTGCAGGTATCTCCCGACCTCCTCACACAGGCGCTCTTGACATGCACATCCACTGTTGTTGATTTTACCTTTATCTCCTGCTGTTTAGCAGAGATGACATCATCTAGCGCTTCTTCGTGACAACAATGGCTCAAATGTGAGTGTTGCCACCTTGTGGACACACTAATTAGTGCAAATAATTCCAGGCGCATGCACAATCTGTGCGTTCAAAGATGCGCATTTAGAAAAATCGAGCCGCGTTTAGTGCTCGGGCACTCTGCTGATGGCGAGATTTGTATCGCGCATCCTGTACGAAGTATATTTTGGGCTTTAGTCATACTGAAATCATATCAGTCTGGTTTTTGCCAAGCCGGACTACAGACCAAGATAAAGTGATTGAGGCTCAGCTTCATCCAGCATTTATACATGTTAATGTCCTCTGCATTGTGCGCATGCTCCAAAAGACAGTGTTGACACACATTACTGCCACTTTCTCAGCTGGCGTCCTTCTTTCAGATATTTGATTACACATTGTTTCATGTATGCATGGGCAAACTGATGAAGACTGTAGCTTGACTATGCAAAAGCCTGCTGTAGAGTGATTAACTTTGCATGTAAACGTACTGACCATGCTGATGATTATTTTCCTATTATCACTGAAAAACCTAATGCTAGTAAATACAATTATTGGAAGGAGATTGTTGATCGAAGTTCGTTTTTTTTTATTTTTATTTTTTTATTTATTTTATTTATTTATCACATCCAGGTACATGTACAGTGATGAGATTGAACTTGAAGCGGACACAGTGCTGGCCACTCTGTACGCTGCCAAAAAGTATATAGTGCCTGCACTGGCCAAGGCCTGTGTCACCTTTTTGGAGACCAGCCTGGAGGCCAAAAATGCCTGTGTGCTGTTATCTCAGAGTCGGCTGTTCGAGGAGCCTGAGCTGACCCAGCGGTGCTGGGAGGTCATTGATGCTCAGGCTGAGCTGGCCCTTCGTTCTGAAGGTTTCTGTGAGATTGATCTTCAGACCTTGGAGATCATACTAAAGCGAGAGACTCTCAACACCCGGGAGGCAGTGGTCTTCCAGGCTGCTCTTGAATGGGCTGTTGCCGAATGCAAAAGGCAAGGACTGGGACCAACGGCTCGTAATAAAAGGGCAGTGCTAGACAAGGCCCTCTACTTGGTTCGCATCCCTACAATGACCCTGGAGGAGTTTGCAAATGGAGCTGCACAATCAGACGTTTTAACACTGGAAGAGACTCATGATGTCTTCCTGTGGTACACAGCAGCCAATAAGCCTAAGCTGGAGTTCCCACTGCAAAAAAGAAAGGGTCTGACGCCACAGCGCTGCCATCGTTTCCAGTCCTCTGCTTACCGTAGTAACCAGTGGCGCTACCGTGGACGTTGCGATAGCATCCAGTTTGCTGTGGACAAGCGGATCTTCATCGCTGGACTTGGCTTGTATGGATCCAGTGGCGGAAAGGCAGAATACAGTATCAAGATTGAACTCAAGCGCCAAGGAGTCACCCTGGCCCAGAACCGAACTAAATTTGTTTCAGATGGGTCCAGCAACACATTCTCTGTATGGTTTGAACACCCAGTTCAAGTGGAGCAGGATGCCTTCTACACAGTCAGTGCCGTGGTGGATGGGAATGAACTTAGTTACTTTGGACAGGAGGGTATGACAGAAGTACAATGTGGAAAGGTGACTTTCCAGTTCCAGTGTTCCTCAGACAGTACCAATGGAACTGGAGTGCAGGGGGGTCAGATTCCAGAGCTGGTCTTCTATGCCTAAAGTTGTCAGGACATTTACACTGCAGTTCATTCTGCTCAGTGGATTTAGATGGTTTGAATACAGGAGAATACAGGGTCTCATGAGGCTCTTGCCGTCTTCATAATGTAGCATTTGAGAACTTAGATGGACTCTTCAGTACCACAACAGACTCTGTTATGGCAGATTTTGATTGAAGGAATATCCTTCAGCTTTATTTATTAAAAAAAATCTATATATTTGATTTTAATTATTGATGCTGCAGCAAGCAGATCTATGTGTGTGTGTGTGTGTGTGTGTGTGTGTGTGTGTGTGTAAAATATATATATATATATATATATATATATATATATATATATATATATATAACGCAGATAATTGTACTACTCTTATAGTGGATGGAAGCCACTAGTCAGTGTGTCATGTTTTGTACATAACTTGAGGTAAATTGTTTTGCAGCTTGATGCTGCCTGACAAATACAATGTCTTGTATCAGTGATCAGCTTCCTTAATTGCAGATTATAAACTTTTTGTGACTCAAGCCAAAAGTTTTTTCCCTTGTCTGTAAATAGACACTCGACCACAAAATTCTGTGTAGACTTGCTGTTTGAAGGTGAAAGTACTGACATCCATCATCAATAGCAAGGGAGGTTGAACTAAGGATGTGCACAAGTAATTGATTAATCAAGCACTTGTTCTGCACCAGCTATTTGATTATTAAAAACACTACTTGAATAACACAAATTGACTTTCTTTGCACATCTGACTGAATTATAATGCTGAATTAAACTGTTCTTTCCCTCTGAATCTGCGCTGGCAGAGTTCCTTTTCTAAAAAGCCAACTTTGATTACTTGTTTTGTTGATTAAGGACATGTGAAACAATAAAAATATGATAGACTTTATGTAGACTTAAAGTATATATATATATATGCATTACCCTAATACCTAAAGTATTGGTTTCTATTCAAGCTCTGAGTGATTCCAAATCTTTTTATTTTATTTTTTATTAATGAATATTGTTCATTTCATTGAGTATGTTGAAGCTCATTTTGAAACCGTTCTTGGTAACTATGTAAATAAGACAAAATACATTTCACTTAAGTGTCGTACTAGTTTTTACTTATATGTTAACAAACAAGTATTCGATTACTCGTATTTTGTGAAAATGCCCATCCCTAGGTTGAGCACAATCTATACCGGTACTTTAAATTCCCTTAAAGTGTTTATATATATATATATATATATATATATATACACACACACACTTTTAAATGTAATTCAGATTGAGGTGACACGATTCAACTATTACTGAGCTTAGCATAAGAGTTTATTCCAGGTTATGAAGTGCATTACATTCAAACAGAAATAAAAAACAAATTAAAAAATTAACCCACATTCACACATTTCAACCACAGTGGGCTTGTCTAAATGAGACAGTGATTGTTAAGTGAGGATGAAATATTCATCTTGAAAGGCCACATAAAGAACCTATTATCCCCAGCAGGCTGCATGAGGAACTGAATAGGGAGTCTGTTTGAATTGAGCCCATAGAATCTGCTGCTTTACCGTTTGCATTCTAATTGAGGGTTTAGTAAACATGGAGCAGATGCAGCTTGGTAAAACAGCAGATTTTTGACCCAAAAAAAAACAAAAAAAACAGATGAATATGGAATTATGACACATGGAGAACTGCCAGACTGCATTCTGGGATTATGCCCAGTATATTAACACAGATATGCTGTCTGTTGTGTCTCTCTTGGATAGAAACTCTCCTTTCTCTAATAATATGATGAATCTGTTTAACATTTGCAGACTTGTTTTGTCCCCATTGTGTGCACTGAAGGCAGAAAGAGGTTTGCAATGGCTTATGGCCCATCATAGATTTTTTGATATGATGCAGTGCCCCCTAGTTATAACCAGCTGAACAACAACTCGTTAAGAAGGTAATTTCTACATGGGTAATGCATTTTCAGGCTGTGCCTAAAATGGTTTGAACAATATATACAAACTATGATGTAGAGAAATTATAGCTGAAAACTAAATGTGCAAAGCCCTGTCTGGATGAGAATAAAACCAAATACTTACTAGCTGTTGCCTTACACTGATGCAATAACAGTAAACATTTTCCACTCTCATTCTACTTGATGAAATTAAGAATCCATAGGTCAAATCAGATGAAACGATTATATATACTAGTACTGATCCAACCGTGGTGTTTAAATGAATTGTTTGGAGAAATCCTGGCTGCTTTATTAATTAGGTTCATCCAAAAGCAGTGTTCTTGTTAGCTGAATTACAATACAGAGGTCATTAGAGAGAGACTTACCAACGGCTGGAGCGTTGATACAGAGCTCTCTAGCCAACAGGAGGAATGTCTTTCCCAAAATGTACACATTAACCTACAGTAAAGAAGAAGACAGTGAGAACAAATCTTTCAGTCCTTGTAGTGGTTTTAACTTGAACAATCACTGGTTTTTAAAACTTGATAAAACCTGTCCCACCGTTTTACCTGCCTTAGATTATGACTAGAACAATATAAAAAACATTTAATCAAAATTACATTAAATTATAAAATTATGACATGATCACTATCCATCCATCCAGCCATCCATCCATAGGCTCTGGTGAAGTTTTAAGGTTATAATTTTAGGTAATTGTGCTTATGTTTACTGTCAAAGCATGATATATAAACTCCATCACATTTTTAGAAAATGTCCCTCATTTTTATGTAGGTCCTGTAAGTATCTTACATCCCTAGGAAAAATAAAAACAACATGGCTATAGCATTTCGTGCATGTGTAATATGTAAAATATTTTTTCAACACTGTAAACTGTCATCCCTATCAGATTTCCTGACAATGATGAAAATTTAATAGAAATTATTTTTGAGCTCTCATGTGTCATGTTTATTTTTAACCATATATAAATGCTATATTTGTCAATGTTTATATATACACACACACACACACACTCTGGCGGCCAATAGTTTGGAATAATGTACAGATTTTGCTGTTTTGGAAGGAAATTGGTACTTTAATTCACCAAAGTGGCATTCAACCGATCACAAAGTATAGTCAGGACATTACTGATGTAAAAAACAGCACCATCACTATTTGAAAAAAGTCATTTTTGATCAAATCTTGACAGGCCCCATTTCCAGCAGCCATCACTCTAACACCTTATCCTTGAGTAATCATGCTAAATTGCTAATTTTGTACAAGAAAATCACTTGCCATTATATCAAACACAGTTGAAAGCTATTTGGTTCATTAAATGAAGCTTAACATTGTCTTTGTGTTTGTTTTTGAGTTGCCACAGTATGCAATAGACTGGCATGTTTTAAGGTCAATATTAGGTCAAAAATGGCAAAAAATAAACGGCTTTCTCTAGAAACTCGTCAGTCAATCATTGTTTTGAGGAATGAAGGCTATACAATGCTTGAAATTGGCAAAAAACTGAAGATTTCATACAAAGGTGTACACTACAGTCTTCAAAGACAAAGGACAACTGGCTCTAACAAGGACAGAAAGAGATGTGGAAGGCCAGATGTACAACTAAACAAGAGGATAAGTACATCAGAGTCTCTAGTTTGAGAAATAGACGCCTCACATGTCCTCAGCTGACAGCTTCATTGAATTCTACCCGCTCAACACCAGTTTCATGTACAACAGTAAAGAGAAGACTCAGGGGTGCAGGCCTTATGAGAAGAATTGTAAAGAAAAAGCCACTTTTGAAACAGAAAACAAAAGGAAAAGGTTAGAGTGGGCAAAGAAACACAGACATTGGACAACAGATAATTGGAAAAGAGTGTTATGGATCTTAACCCCATTGAGCTTTTGTGGGATCAGCTAGACTGTAAGGTGAGTGAGAAGTGCCCGACAAGACAGCCACATCTATGGAAAGTGCTACAGGAAGTGTGGGGTGAAATGTCACCTGTGTATCTGGACAAACTGACAGCTAGAATGCCAAAGATCTGCAAAGCTGTCATTGATGCACGTGGAGGATTTTGTGATGAGAACTCTTTGAAGAAGTTCTGAAATTTTTTTTTCAAATTGTAATAGTAATTTTTCATGTTATTAATGTCCTGACTATACATTGTGATGAGTTGAATGCCACTTTGGTGAATAAAAGTACCAATTCCTTTCCATAAGACCAAAACTTTTGTCCATCAATGTATATATATACATACATATACACGTATATTTAAATTTATGTTTTAAAACAGGACTTCAGATGCTCACTAATAATGAAGAAGGGGTTTATAACCTCACACCATGTCCCTAGTTAGCCTGGCACCCAAGCATAGAAAACAGGAGTGTTGGCAGATTTGTGTGTGGCTGTACTTGCTAAAGATTCATGTCATATTTCAATCTGGCTCCGCCTCAACCTCTCAGCATCTGTTCAATACTAGTTAGAGCTCAGTGGGCAATACTCCCTAGACAGCTGGGAGAGTAAAAATAACATCACACCAGCTGTGTAGCATTGAAATGTCTGCCCCTCAAATAACTACTAATAAAAACTGAACGGTATCTTGTCATAAAGGCAATCCTGTGTATTGTTTAACAAACAAAATGAAATACTACAGTATCTTGTTTTTAATTAAGCAATTAGGCATTAAAAGTAATGTGCTACAGTGACTTTATCCCCTTGACTGTGGTAAAATCACTGTATTGCATGGCCTCAAGTGTATTTCTGCTTTTATAAAAGTGCAGCAACAGCAATATGATAAAAGATGCTAATGTTAAATAAATATTACACTAAACAACTGTTGTGCCAACTCACAGTATATAGTTCATTATCCTATCTACAGACCGTTGCTAAGCAACTAGCGCATTAATGTAGAATTCATCTTATGTGCATGGTATATCGGCTATTCTACACCACCTGCAAATCTGGCTAATCACATATCAACTATTTATAAATCTAGCAATTATATATTATATATTTATAAATGACATTTGACTACATTAAATGGACAGTTCAATCAAAATTGAAAATTTTCTCATCATTTACTCACTCTCATGCCATCCCAGATGTGTATGACTTTCTTTATTCAGCAGAACACAAACAAAGATTTTTATAAAAATATCTCAGCTCTGTAGGTCCACACAATGCAAGTGGATGGTGATCAGACATTTGTAGCTCCATAAATCACATAAAGGAAACATAAATGTAATCCATATGACTCCAGTGGTTAAATTCATATCTTTAGAAGCAACATAGGTCCTAAACAATATTTAGGTCCTTTTTTACTATAAATCTCCACTTTCACATTCACTTTCACAGCTTTTAAAGATATTGATTTAACCACTGGAGTCATATAGATTACTTTTATGTTTCCTTTATTTGATTTTTGGAGCTACAAAGGTCTGCTCACCATTCACTATATTGTATGGACCTACAGAGCTGTGATTTTCTTCGAAAAATCTTTGTTTGTGTTCTACTGAAGAAAGAAAGTCATACACATCTGGGATGGCATGAGGGTGAGTAAATGATGGGAGAAATTTCATTTTTGGGTGAACTATCCCTTTAATGTGTAAAATCAGTCACATTTCAAACTTTTTGTTCAGCCTTTTAAATGAAGAGAAACTACGTAACTCATACAAAGTATATGTGATGATATGAAACTAGAAAATGTCGTTATTTACGTCATTTCCCAATAAAACTAGTGTCTGCTCACTGTTATAACACATACTGTACAATACCTTCACTGTTCATGTTGAAACAGTCTCATACTTAGAGCATTTCTATATTGCAGTCATACAGAGGGTTTATATTGTCATAGAAGATTTTATTTTAGGGTCAAACACCATCCAACCATAGCAGTTTAGGATGTCATGTTATTTAGAGTAAGTGTTTTGAAAAAAGATGAAAGAAATCAAAAGGGAGCCAACCTGTAAAAGATCACTCAGGTCGAGGAGCATGTCTGCAGATCAGTTAAGGAGGTGAAATAAATTAAAAAACATGACAGAAATTATATAAAAAAGGTTCAGTGTGATAAAGACAGACAAATCTTTGTCCAAAAACATAACTAAGCATAATGTAAGCATGCGTTAATCCTACATCAATTTAGTCAATCCTAGTCACAGTGATTAATTAAGCATCAGGTGGCTCTATAATTGTCACCGTGGGAGTTTAGACTTTTATCGATCATCTCTTTCCACCATCAGGCCTCTGGCAGGTTCTCCTTATCTCTGCAAGAGATTCACTCTGACCATCTGTTACTCCTCACCTGAGCGGCACACACACACCTCTCACAAACACACACCTGAGGCACGTCTCTCCATGGGGACTAATACCTCCTTTAGCACAGAGATTAGCATCACTACAAGACAAGATAATCCCTTGTTATCAGGACTCTTGACAGCCTTAATTATGGCCTCAATCCTGACAAGAATAACGTATTTATACTTCAATGACTGACATCAGTGAAATTGATAACTGTGTTCTCTCAAAGGGATAGTTGGTTCATCCAAAGATGCAAATTCTGCCATGTCCAGTCAGTTCTATCATTTACTCAGCCTCATGTTGTTCCAAACCCATATGACTTTCTTCTTTGTGATGCAAAAGGAGACATTAGGCAGAATGTTAGCATTGGTCAACAATCACTTTCATTGTATAAAAAAAAAGATGCAATGAAAATGAATGGTGACTGAAACTGACACTAATGACAGAATTTTCATAATTGGATGAGTTATACTTTTAAAGGCTGTGCAAAAACAAAAATTGCAGCTACATCATGCCACAAAATAGTAAAATGCAGCAACATTTAGTTAGACAATGCAAAGCAGTGCAAATGTAAAAACAGGGCAAAATTTCGAATGGGTTTGGCTCTTTGTAAAGTGCTAGAGTCCTTTATTTCTGCTCTTTAGCATGAAGTTCTGGATCTAGCATGCAACTGAATGAGCCCCACCCAGGCACAGGTAACAATTCTCCTTTGGCAACTCTAGACAACACATCAGGCACCCAGTTGAGCCTGACGCTATACAAAAGCAGAACAGAGGTCTGGGCGTAACTAAAGCAGACAGATAGGAAGGTGCCTGCCTGTGAGAGTGAGTATGTCTATCTGTCTGTTTGTAAAAGGAGAGAGAAAGAGGTGGTGTCGTAACACAGGTGTGGTGAGTGAAAGTCTCATGCACATATAATGTGACACCACAATTATGACAGGTTGAGGAAAAAACAACCCTGTCCTGAAGTTGTACAACACAGTACAGGGGAATTATATTTTCCCTCGTATCGCAACACATCATCTATTGCTTAAGAATTTTACTTCACTCTCAAAGTCCTATCACTACAGTCAAAAGCAAAGGAATTCTCGATTCAAATGAGTGTCAGTTCAATAGCTTTTGTAAAAAAAGATTCTGCCCATCCATTTAATAGAGTGACTGGGAGGAGTGACTTTCAATGCTACTTTCAATGATTTACTCAAGGGAACATCCTCTGTGATCAGAGTCCTAAAGAAGGTGAAGTAAACACTCTTCCTCTAAGTCTATTTCCTCTCTGACAATTTACACATTCGGACTTGGTTTTCAGATCCTGACTGTGTTTTCCCATGGTCTGATCAAATGTATTCCTTGCATTGTAATTCACTCTAGATTAAAAAAAAAAAAAAAAAACATCTGCCAAATGCATTAATACAAAATGTAAATATCTTCAGGAGATTGACTATTAGAAAAAACTATTAAAAGCAAATGTGTGTATAAAACAAAAAAGTAAAAGTATGTCATATTCTCTGCTTCTGGTTAAACGGACTGTTTAAAAAATGGTGCCATAACCCTCATGCCATCCCAGATGTGTATGACTTTCTTGCTTCAGCAGAACACAAACAAAGATTTTTATAAAAATATCTCAGTTCTGTATGTCCACAAAATGCAAGTGAATGGTGATCAGACCATTTGTAGCTCCAGAAATCACATAATGCAAACATAAAAGTAATCAATATGACTCCAGTGTTTAAATCCACATCTTCAGAAGCAATGTAATAGGTATAGGTGAGAAACAGAACAATTTCTAAATCATTTTTTACTCTAAATCTCCACTTTAACTTTCACTTTCAGATGTGAAAGTGAAACTAAACAGGCACCACATGTGACTTTCATATGTAAAAGTGAAAGTGGCGATTTAGAGTAAAAAATGAATAACATTTTGATCTGTTTCTCACTCACACCCATTAAATCACTTCAGAAGATATATATTTAACAACTGGAGTCTTACGGATTACTTCTATGTTTCCTTTATGTCCTTTTTGGAGCTACAAAGGTCTCATCACCATTCACTTGCGTTGAATGGACCTACAGAGCTGAGATATTTTTCTAAAAATCTTTGTTTGTGTTTAGCAGAAGAAAGAAAGTTATACACATCTAGGATGGCATGAGGGTGAGTAATTGGTGAGAGAATTAAAATTTTTGTGTGATCTATCCCTTTAAGGTAACACAAATTGGAGAAAAAAAAATATGTAAACTACTAGTTGTCCATATTATCATAAAAAAAAAAAAAGTAAACATCCAGTAACTGATATAATTGCTCTAAAAACTCTAGATTATAATTGCTTTGTTTTTGAGAGGTCAAAAAATTACAAGCTCTCGAATTAATATTTGAGAGCAATAATATAGGTCTGCAGACATTTACTGTTTTACTCTTAAGGGCTGTTCACACCAAATGTCTAGTTATGGTAAAAAACAAAAACTAGTTGCAGTGCAACGAGTAGAAAATTATGCAGGTATCTCAATGCATTTTTAAAAGCTTAAAAGTTTTATAAGTTCTTTAAATTTGACACAGTGTCTAAGAAACATCTTGCTCCTGTGCGAGAGGCTGAAAAAAACAGCAAGACCGTGCAACTGTCAAAGATGTCCATCTACCGCATATTTAAATTGAAAACAATTGAAAAGGAGCTCAGAAATGTGTTCAGTATAAATTGCCTCTAAGTCTGGGTTGGATGTGCACACTTCTTTATCATTTTTCCATATATTAAAGTTCACAAAGACTTTCGCTTGAGCAGCATAGGGACAGCCACTGGGGGTAAGGATACGAGGCGTTCCCTCCGTTCTGCAGACCAGGTAGAGGCAGGCGGCTATGACGTGTGTCATCTTTCGCCCTCGCGTCAAGTGCTTGCTCACCACCATCTTGAAGAAGTTAAAGGCCGTGTCCAGGCAATGCTGGTTTAGCTGCAGCTGGCTGCCGAGGTTGTGTATCTGTCGTTTCCCTAGAGACAGGACACACACATGCATCAGATTGTGTAAACATCCACAGATCCATACATGCACACTCACACACAAAGGCATGAAGTCACATGCAAGTGTTTGGTTTTCCAGTAGCAATGATGTCATGAGAACGGTGCACAGCCAGACAGACTTTCAATGGAACCTGGAAAAAATGGACAGCTGTTTTACACCCTGTCTAAGGCCATCTGCAATTTTCCCTCTCTTCCCTTCTTTCACAGTCACTTCTATAATTACTCTCTTGCACTCTTTCACAGATGGTCTTCGAGCAGGCCAAGTTGTAATTCCTTGGACACAGAATAAATCAGTCTGCCCTAAAATCCCATGGAGGGGCCTGGATGTGTTTAGCATATTGAAATTCACATTTAGTAAACTATCCGACAGGTTTCTGTATTTACTCAACACATCATTCAGCAAAAGAACTGGTCAACCCAGACAATGAATGTCTCCCTGCATTGTAAATTATGAGAATGATTTAGGCTACTTAACTAATTCATTTATGCAAACTGTTTTGCTGGGCAAAAAAAGCTGGAGACATACAGTGCATTAGGGTTCAAAAGTCCATAATGAAAAATCTAAACAGAACGTTTTAAGATTCTGGACGAATTAAAAGAGAGATCCATTATGACACACAACAAATAAGAAATATTTAAGATTCTGCACTATTTCTAGGTCACTAATCAAATAAAATTGTGACATTGACCATGTTAAGTCCTTCGTACAAATTATCAGATTTCCTTGTTTTCATTGAAACACACAAAATGCTCTTTGGAATATTCTCAAATCATGTTGGGACCAGGTTCATCAGGTTTTGCAGAAATGTGTGGAGTCCAAAAGCAAAAGGGGGACATAACAAACAAGAAATTATTAATTGTTATTCTGAAAATATAATTTGTAATGATTATTTTATTATTAAATTAGAAAAATGCTAAATATATGCATTTTCACAAGTAGTCTGAGACTTTTTGACCCCACTGTAAGGAATAAAGTTGATGAGTTTCACATGTTACAGTCATTAATTATGCATGGAATTGCACAAGCAGAAGTGTTTATATGTAATAAATGCCTTCATCAATCTGACCTCTCTAGATGTGTGTAAATGTGTTAATGAGTACAGCAGATACATGGTTCATCAAACAGAAGTCAAGATATCAAACTTGGGCTTTCGTTTACGTACTGTAGATGATAAAGTGAATGTTGGATTATCTGCCCCCCAGCTATGGTGCTGATGGGCACAGAAGCTGCAGTGTCAAGTGTTGTGTTGGTGGGCCAAGACCCAAAATAACACTGAAAGCTTTTAATAGCATAATCCTTCTATTCTGGAAACACTGTGTGCCAGCCCTACCCTCTCTATCCGTCACATTCTCTTGACCTGTCTAATCCCAGAGTATTTTTCACACTTCAAACACCATTGGATTAGCAGCCAGGTCTGCAGTGACCTCCCTGCATGACAGCACAATTACATAACTGCTGCCACACTGGACACCTTTTCCTTTATTTGAATGAATAAAACTTTGTGTGTATGACCAAAAGGACACGTACAAAGTTTGAAATGAGTTTTAAATGTCTTAAACTTTGTTACTTATATGTAATTATCTCAGACATGTTCATATGCACATTAAAAGCATTAAAGGGACAGTTCACCCAAAAATTAAAATTCTCTCATCATTTACTCACCCTTATGCCATACCAGATGTGAATGACTTTCTTTCATCTGCTGAACTCAAATGAAGATTTTTTGGTCCATACAATGCAAGTGAATAGGTGCCAAAATTTTGATGCTCTAAAAAGGCTCCATATCTTCAGAAGTGATATGATAAGTGTGGGTGAGAAATAGATCAATATTTAAGTCCTTTTTGCTATAAATTATCCTCCCTGCTCAGTCAAAATCCAATTTAACTTTCACTTTCACATTCTTCTTCTTGTGTTTTTGATGATGCACTTTTGTCATGCATATCGCCCCCTACTGGTCAGTGAGAAGAATTTCTAGCAAAAAAGGACTTAAATATTGACCTGTTTCTCACCCACACCTATAATATCACTTCATGGAAGACGTGGATTAAAACACTGGAGTCATATGGATTACTTTTATGATGGCTATACAGTATGAGCTGTTTGGAGAATAAAAATGTTGGCACACATTAACTTGTATTGTATGGACCAACAGAGTTGAAATATTCCTCTAAAAATCTTAATTTGTGTTCTTCAGAAGAACAAAAGTCATACACATCTGGAATGGCATGAGGGTGAGTAAATGATGGGAGAATTTTCATTTTTGGGTAAAATATCCCTTTAATAAGTGTTTTTAGATGTTATGGGAAGTTTAAACCACATTCTGTGATAAATATTTTAAGAGTTGATTCTTGTGTTTATGCTGCTGATGATTTTGATTCAGAGAGCATTTTAGGAGCTGTTCATGTTCAACTAATTTTTGCTTTTAAAAATGCTAGACGGCGCACAATGGAATAGAAAAAAATGGAGACATGTTTTTAAAAGTTTACCTGTTTTTAACTTGACACTGCATCTTAAAAATAAAGTGCTCATGCAAGAGACACTGAAAAAATAGCAAGATGCATCGCAATGACCAAAGACATCCATCTAGCAACAGCGCAGAAATACACAAAAACGTGTCCTGAGATCTGTGCGAAAGACCCATTATTCCTCTTAGATCATAAAGGGATAGTTCACCCATGATGAACATTGTTCAAATCACATATGACTTCCTTCTGTGGAACACAAAAGGAGATATTTTTTAGTCACCACTCACTTTCATTGTATTGAAAAAGATGCAATGAAAGGGAATGGTGACTGAAGCTAACATTTTGCATAACATCTCCTTTTGTGTTCCATGGAAGAAAGAAAGTCACACTGGTTTGGAACTACAGGAGAGTGTGTAAATAATGATGGAATTTTCATGTTGGGGTGAACTAGCCCTTTAAAACAGGTTCACATGCATGAAAACGGTTTATCGCAGCATAAGAACAGCTATACATTAATTGAGCAATGTGTGGATATTACATCCACAATACTAAAAATATATTGTTCTCTCAGCCCCTCTTATTCACACACAAGCATGTTTACACAATGCCGCGTCTTTATCTGTATGTGCATCAAACATAATTAAATCAACACAAACTTGGATCACGAACACATTTATCAGGCAGTTGGATCAACAGTTAACTGGGTTTTTTAAGAAAAGCAGAGATGCATGTAAATCTAATTAGTGCTTGAGATGTAACTGGGTCAGAATTGAATGTAGATGAGTCAAAGAAACATATTATAAAATAAACACTTTACAAAAAGAATTCTGTCAAACCTAATGCAGCCTGTCTAATGGTACCATCTTTGATTTGAGAGTTGCAGAGGAGGGCAAGATTTTCAGTGAATAACAAATTCAATTTCAGTCTGTTTATCACACAAAGCTATTGTAATGCTTCAAAACATTTATAATAATATAGTGCACAAATGTTATATGGACTAATTTTATTATATTTTTATGGTGCTTTTTTGTCATTTTGGAGCTTGACGACACCTGTCCCCATTCACTTTCATTATATGGAAAAGAGCAGACACAATATTCTTCAAAAATTCCCTATTTGTGCTTCATAGAAGACAGATATACATAGAGAGAGACATTTACTCGTACGGTAAATGATGACAGAATTTTCATATATGGGTGAACTATTTTGTCCATACAATATAAGTCAATGGGGTCCAAAACTTTCGAGCTCCGAAAAGAACAAAGGCAGCATAAAAGTAATCCATACAACTACATCTGCAATGACTTCTGACTGAAACAAAAGTGTGCCTACCACTCTGGAGCGTCTGAGCTCGGGATTCCTTTCCCAAACCTGTGTGGAACCCACTGCCTAAGGCTGGAGCTTTAGATGTACCTGGAAACCACAAAAAAAGACACATTATAGAGAAATTCCCATTTTACATCAGACAAATACACCTATAGAAATAGTTTGGGATTACAATACAGTAACTACAGGTGCTCATTGACTCACCGAGAGCACCAAAGAGAAAACATAATTATGTCAAATTTAAAATGTATAAAGTCATAAACAAATACATTATTTTGTCAGCCGCATTTTCAAGGGCAGTGGTAGCTCAGCGGTTAAGGCTCTGGGTTACTGATCAGAAGGTCGGGGGTTCAAGCCCCAGCACCGCCAAGATGCCACTGTTGGGCCCTTGAGCAAGGCCCTTAACCCTATCTGCTCCAGGGGCGCCGTATCATGGCTGACCCTGCACTCTGACCCCAGCCTAGCTGGGATATGTGAAAAAGAAGAATTTCACCGTATATGTGCAAATGTATAATGTGTGATAAATAAAGAAAATTATAATTATAATTAAGCCTTCAAAAAAAACTAAGCTCTAGCGCCCTCGAGTGGCAGTCAGAGGAAATGCCCATTTTTAGCATTGTATTGTTACTACAGTGACAACTAGCGGTTACCAATGATTACTTCACTTGAACCTAGCTAAGTGTTTCTATAGCAACCAGAAGACATTGATTGACACACCTGAAACTGATAACAAAGTAGGGGAAGCACTAGGGAAACTGAAAGGAGGTTACAAATGAACCACAACAGTGTTTGGCTTTGCCTCTCAGAAGCATACTGCTCATACTTTTTTTTCAGTTCTAGCTAGTGGTTTTGGCCAAATGAATGTTAGCTTCTGTTTTGGGTAAGTGTCTCTGAACAACAAATCAGAATAGAATAGAAAGTTACAACACAAAAAGATTCATGATAAAGTTGACATTCAAAACTGTAATGTCCAACAGGCTTCTGGTCCTCTGCTTTCAATTGTGTGAGGTGCATGGAATTTATTATGTTACAACTGATCCACAAGGTCTGTTTGTATGCTCAAAAAAATAAAAAATTATATATATATCACACACACAGTAGTGTATTAATTAGTTTCTCCAGCCATTACATATAATAATATGTATAATAATACATTTTAATTGCTCTAGGTACAATAGATACAGAGTGTCGTGATCGTTATTTCTGGGTGTCTGTTGAATTGAGCTTTGTTGGACGAGTCCCACGATTTGAGGCTGTAGGTATGTTGCTACGCATTAGTTCTGTACAACAAACAATCACATGCTATCTTTAAATTTTCATGTCAGTTTATGTCTTTGTATGTTTAAGTTGAAAATGGTGTCCAAATCATTAATGAGGATCATGCATCTATGTGTGGCTATACCCTGTGCAACTTGAACAGTCATGCATCTCTAAGGGCTTCCTATTTCTCCTGCCACACTGAAAACCAGGCAAGAGATAAAAAGCATGATATGGCACTGATCAAGAATTTAAATTCTGTTATGATTTACTCCTGTCATTCCAAACCCGTATGGCGTTCTTTTTATGCAGAACACAAAAGGAAAATTAATGAATAGAATGGCAGTTGATAATGATACATTTTAATGCTTAAAGGACTTAAAAGTATGTGGCTCGTGCATCATATTCCAAGTCTTTTGAAAGCATCGACAGGTTTTGGTGAGAAACAACCCAAAATGTATTTTATTCTTTAGTGAAAATCTTTAAGTTTGTGTATTCATGTTCACATGATAACTTGCATTTAGCACTAAAAACAAAGCAAATTCTCAAACACTCTCACTACTTTTATGATACTTTTAGGTCCCTTTTAAACTTCAAATTTAGTAAGCTTCAAAATGAATTCTATCAACTGACATTATATTTAAAAGATGGTATGCAATATTTAATAATCTAAAATTCTAACTCTTCTGTGTTCTGCATATAAGAAAGAAAATCATACCAGTTTGGAACCAAAATAAGGTGTGTACGTTATGATAAAATTAGCTATTCCTTTAATCATTCATGAGACAAAAATTCCAAAATACGATGGTAAGTGGTAGTGGTAGATTATGAATTTTAAACTTCAGCTCTGAGAACTAAAGACTTCAAATGTAATTCTTGCATGTGTGGTTTCTGTGTTATGGCTTGCTTTCTTGTAATACTGTTTCCATGTATAATGTGTTGTAGAATGACAACAACTTCCTTTTTAAGTTGAATGTTATTTTGACTGATCAAGAAGGGAGAGAAAATAAATACTTTCTCTCAGAGACCTGCACACTGCCTATAGACTGGTCAGGAAAAGAGGTCATCTGTGAAGAAAACTATATGGAGGTAAGATGCTAGGCAGTGGGCATTCTTTGGCTTGATTTGTGCCCTGTGTGTGGTTGGCAGTTGGTCAACATAATCTGGTTTCCTATGGATTAGGTGTCTGTGGCAAGAGATACACCTTGCACATCTGATAAGAGGACTTCCAAAGAAGCCTGGATAGCTGCTCTTGCATTGGTAAGAATTCCTGCCAGTATTATTGGCAATTATTGACTTCTTATTGTCAATATCATGTCTCAACTTCCAGGCACAGAGATCTGCCATCTCTGAATGGCAGATAATGTTCCTGAATAGGGACAACTTGGATGCTATGTCTGTCTCTGATGCCAGGCAGATGGGATACATGGTGGATTCCACACCAAACAGGGTGGTCTTTCGCTCTCCCTACAATCAGACACATTCAACAATTACAGAGGCAGGTAAAACTAGAATGGACCCTTTTCACAGACTTTGATGACGTTTCCGTCTTATTTAGCAGCATAAATCTTATAACTATATTCTTTATATTATATTACCCTAGCATTAATAAAAAAAATAAATAAATAAATTGTCACCACTGCTGGGCTAAGATTTTAGATACAGTTGCTGAGAGACAGTAAATGTGGCATTTTTCTCTCTTGTGACTGCTGTAATCTATCGTTTGTTTTGTTTTTTTCTTCTTCCTCTTTTGGAAAGTCGTGGATATGTAATATTTTTTTCTTTTGCTGTTGGAGCAAATGGAAAAGCAAAAATAATTGCTGTGGTCTCTCCTTCACCACTGTAGAAGTTTACCCTGCTGTAGTTTACTTCCACATTCCAAACCCAGAAATGTGACAAGGGTCCATTAATGTGGAATGTGCAGACTGTAAATAGATGGCATCTCAGGTTTTTTAACATGAATGCTGAAACCAACTTTGTCCTCAGATTGATGGTATTGCTGTAGAGGTGATTCATACAGCAGTGTTTTTCAGGCAGAAATGGGCAGTGGTGATGCTTGACACATCTGTGGCATGTACAATAGGTAAAACACATTAATAATTATATATTTTTTATTATCTCATATGCCTGTAGATTTGGCTGATTTTAGTGATTGTTGATTGAAATCTTACATATTGTAGCTTTAATTCTATTTTTACCTTGGAAAAACTAAAATGTGCAGTTTAGATGGACATGTGTATACAGACGTTCAGTGTTTTTATGAGACATCTTTATCAGCATTTAGCTCATTTGATGAAGAGACTTTGCACTGGAGAACTCCTAAAGTCATGACCCCACTGGTGCAGGACCCCTTTGGGTTTGTAAGCAAGAATATCGAGATGGGTGTGGAGGCCCAGCGCTTGGATGAGGCCACCAGGAAGGCCTTGGGTTACATACTGGAAGAAGATGAGCACGTGGTGCATGTATCAGTGCCATTTGGTGCACCAGGAGGCTACAGGATGGTATGTGCTGGTAAAAACTGCCCCTTCTCTATCAGTTGAGGCAAGCTATTACTTGTCTATGTTTCATACCTGGTAATTAGTGTTTTAATTTTAGATTGCAAAAGAATAAGTATCTACTCATTTCTGTTGTTGCAGAGCTTGGTGGACAATAACATCTACAAAGAAAGTTACCTAGTTGTCCTTTTCTATGAGCACATCTTCTCACATGTGTTCACGGATGGTACGGAATTGGAGACCAGACATCGCCACCTACGGGTTTTGAAGACGCCACTAGTTTCTCGGATTCCTTTTACTATAGATGGTGTGCTTAAAGGGATATTTCACCCCAAAAAAAATATGATTCTCATCATTTACTCACCCTCGTGTTGTCTCAAACTCGTATGACTTTTGTTATCTGCGGAACATAAATGAAGATGTAGGCTCTGAGGTTTTTTTGCCCATGCAATGTAAGTCAGTGGGGTCCAAAACTTTAAAGCTCTGAAAATGTCTTAAAGGCAGCATAAAAGCAATCAAAAATGTTTAGTGTTTTAATCTATGTCTGCTGAAGCGATACAATCACTTTGGGTGAGAAAGCAAAAAAAAAATTCAGTCTTTATTCACCAAAAAGCATGATAAAGCTTCTTTTACGAAGGCGAGTGAAGCTTTTTGGTGAATAAAGACTGAATTTTTGCTTTGTTTCTCACCCACAGCTATTATATTGCTTCAGAAGACATGGATTAAACCACTCAAGTTGTATGAATTTTTATGCTGCCTTTGTTCTTTTCTGAGCTTGAGAGTTTTGGACCTCATTGACTTATATTGTATGGACAAAAAAAAATTAAAAAAAATACATGGTTTGTGTTACGCAGAAGATGAGTTTGAGATGGCATAAGGGTGCAGATGATTAACTTTTGTGGGTGAACTATTCCTTTAAGATGCTTTTTTCTCAACAGAAACTGTGCCCCTTGAAGAGGTGTTTACTATATATCTGGGGAATTTTGCTTCAGATGTGCAGCTCATTGCAATCCAGCTGAATGAGAATTATCGGACAGTGACTGATTTCATTCAACAGCAGTACTTCTTTTCAAAAATTCCCCACAGCAATGGGACCCATGGCTTCAGCATCAAGGTCCCATTTGAAGATCCAGCTGTTAACCGTGTGGTGAGGCTTTGTCTTTAACTTATTACGCCTCAGTATTTGCGGAGAACAGAACTTCAGATCAACTTAGAAAAGTTAGTTAAATGTACAATTTGCATCTCATGTAATTTTCTAATCAACAGTACTTGGGTGAAGGAGTTCTCCAGTACTCCACAGAGATTAACTATACCCTGAACATCACAGGACGAAATGACACATTTTACCACCATGTTTCTGTTGTGGCACAAGTTAATGATGCTTGTAAGTCCTAACTTGAGTTAGTAGCTTAAAATGGTATGAGATGCACTGACCAAGAGAACCATCTAATGTTTCTCTCCCAATTCAGTCCCTCCAGATGTCACTGCTCTCTGTACAGCACAAAGCATCATATTTAGGATGAACCATCCAAGGCAAGCTGGACTTTGGGAGCTTTGTGTGGGGCATCAAGCTCTTACATCTGACTTATCCAGACTGAAAGGCTATATACTGCAGAATGACAGTCACAGTGTGACTCTGGAGGCCCCACTTTTCACATCAGGCTATATTTATGAGGTAAAGAAAAACATTTATGGGTAAAAAATAAATAATATATTGATATTCATGTCACGACAGTGATGATTTATGTCTTTGTTTTTCACATTAGAATAATACTTGAGGAATATTCTATTAAATGCAACTTAAGATCTATCAACAGCATCTGTGGCTTGCTGGTCATTAACACAGAACATAATTTTGACTCATTCCTCAGTTTAAAATTTTTTTATAAAATAAAATAAGAAAAAACATGTTAGCAGTCATACTTACAGTGGAACTCTATGATGCAAATGTGCAGCACTGGAATGAATGTTTAAAAAAGTAATAGCCATAACACAAACATACCTGTTAGCATGACACTGTTAGAATATAGTCACTTATAACTCTCTCACTTATGTCTCTGCAAAGTTATATCCAATATTTCAACTCATGTCATGACACCGTAAACCCTGTGACTTCGCATGATATTCGCAAGGATACCATGAAGGGACATGATGTATTGGCTGGGTATCGATATAAATTTAGATTGATTCATTTGGGAATATTCAGTTATAATGTCCAGTTTTCTTGCATATTAAATAAATTCTCTCTTAGTTAATTCTGTAATTTATACAGGGAACCTTGTAATTGAGTAGTCTACATTACAAACATATTAATTTTAAAAGTTAACCACAGGCTCCAAACTATGCAGTTAATTTGCTAGATACTGTATGTTCATAGATATAAAAATCAACACAACCAAAATTGAAGTAAACTTGAAAGTAAAAGTAAAAGATAGATCTAGGGATATTAAGAATCGATCTCTGTATCTTTTAAGATTTCAATTAGTTGGAAAATCAATATTTTAACCCAGCCCTAGTTTAGACAACTTGAAGGATCAAAAACAATTTTGCTCAATAATTCATGCAAGTGCTTTAACTGTTCTGCTTCCCTCCTGAATTCCTGTTAATGATTTTCTTGTTTTTAACTAAGGGACAAGTCCAAATTTTCTGTGGTAATTGACAGCATGCCACAAATGTTGTCAATAGAGCTGAAGTTGTATTTAATCTGTAACATTCTTCTACCATAAAATTTCTCAGTGTTTCTGTTTTCTTCCAGGACATCACATTGAGACACTTTTTCGGCACCTTTGAGGTTCTTCTAAGAGACTCAAAGACTCTGGAGGTTCACAAGAGAACAGCAAAGCGCTGTCTCTTTCAGACTGATGAACTAACAGGCAAGAAACCATAAGTTGCTAAGTGGGTTTAATATAAAATATATTACCACTCCACTAAATCACTGCAAGTGATCCAATAACTTCCAATGTTCCAGTATGTTCATCAAATGGAATGATGACTGTTGTGGCAACCACAACAAAAACTTGGCCAACAGTACCACCAAGCAGCACAACCCTACTAGACAGAAGATGTAGACCCAAGTCAACTGATGAAACAAGAGTCATGTTTTCTTTTGGTGTGACTACATGTGGGACTAGATTAATGGTAAACGCATCCATTGACCTTAAAGCTTTTTGATTCTTATTACCAAAAGACAAAAGACTAAGGGTTTGTTCACCCAAAATGAAAATTCTCTCATCATTTACTCACCCTCATGCCATCCCAGATGTATGACTTTCTTCAGCAGAATACAAACGAAGATTTTTAGAAGAATAGCTCAGCTCTGTAGGTCCATACAATGCAGGTGAATGGGTGCCATAACATAAAAGTACTCCAGACTAGTCTGGTGGTTAAATCAATATCTTGTGAAGCGATATGATAGGTGTGGGTGAGAAACAGATCAATATTTGAGTCCTTTTTCCTTCACTTCTCCTCCTCCTGCTTTTGGTGATTCACATTCTTTGTGCATATCACCCCCTACCGGTCAAGGAGGAGAATTTGACAAAAAATTACTTAAATATTGATCTGTTTCTCACGCACACCTATCATATCGTGTCTGATCACATGCCATTGCATCTACACTAGACACTACTCTCTCCCACCTGGAAAAAAGGAACACATATGTGAGAATGCTGTTTGTAGACTACAGCTCAGCATTCAACACCATAGTGCCCTCCAAGCTTGATGAGAAACTCCAGGCTCTGGGCTTAAACCGCTTGCTGTGCAGCTGGATCCTGGACTTCCTGTCAAGCAGACGCCAGGTAGTTAGAAGTTTGCTGATGATACGACGGTGGTAGGTCTGATCACTGACAATGATGAAACAGCCTACAGAGAGGAGGTGCACACCATGCTGGTGTCAGGAGCACAACTTCTCCCTCAACGTCTGCAAGACCAAGGAGCTTGTGGTGGACTTCAGGAGAAAAGACAGGAAACACAGCCCCATCACCATCAATGGAGCACCGGTGGAGAAAGTCAGCAGCTTTAAGTTCCTCGGTGTCCACATCACTGAGGAACTCGCATGCTCCATCCACACTGGGCCATTTGTGAAGAAGGCTCACCAGCACCTCTTCCTGAGACAGCTGAGGAAGTTTGGACTGTAGAGAGCATCCTGACTGGCTGCATCACTGCCTGGTACAGCAACAGCACCGCCCTCAAATGCAAAGCCCTGCAAAATGTGGTGCAAACTGCCAGACACATCATCGGAGGTGAGCTTCCCTCCCTCCAGGACATATATATCAGGCAACATGTGGGGAAAAAAAGCTTGGAGGATCATTATAGACTCCAGCCACCTGAGCCATGGGTTGCTCTCTCTGCTACCATCAGGCAGGCGGTATCGCAGCATCAGGACCCGCACCAGCTGACTCTATGACAGCTTCTTCCCTCAAGCAATCAGACTTTTGAACTCTTGATCTCTCACGATCAAAATACATCAGCACTGCACTTTAATAATCTTATATTGGACTGTTATAAATTATATTCTCTCTTAACAACACACTGGCAACTGACTATCAACCGGCAGCCTGAATGTCAATACAGCACAATACAACCTACTGTATATTTTATATACACTATTTTTATTGTGTATATATACTATTCTATTTTTGTGTATGTGTGTCCTATATTGTGTATTGTATACTGTACATTGTATATTATTATTTGTATATTGTTGTGTGTAATTATGTGTATATTAGATATGTAAATTGTGTTGTGTAAATCTGATGTTTATTGTAAATTGGTATATGTCTCATCACTGTCATGACTGCTATGTTGTTCGGAACTGCACCCAAGAATATCACACACCATTGCACTTGTGTATATGGTTGAGTGATGATAAAGGGATTTTGATTTTGATTTGATTGGGAATTTAATCACTGGAGTCACATATATTTCTTTTATGCTCCCTTTGTGGATTTTGGAGCTTCAAAATTTTGGCACTCATTCACTTGCATTGTGAGGACCTACAGAGCTGAGATATTGTTCTAAAAATCTTCATTTGTGTTCAGCAGAAGAAAGCCATACACATTTGGGATGCCAGGAGGGTGAGTAAACGATGAGAGAATTTTAATTTTTAGGTGAACTATCCCTTTAATTCTTTGCCAATGCAATTTGCTTCCCTTTGTAGGTAGGTGATGGCTACATTATGTATGAAAATGAGATTGTTTCTGAAGCAGATGCCATAACTGACCAGGAGTCATCCATTACAAGGGAATCAAAGTTCAGGTATTTGACCAAGTTTACACTACTATGTTGTCACTTGAAAGCATAGATAGATTTATAGATTTGTCTACATTTATGCCTCTCATTCACACTGGAAAGGTGTTTTCCTACATTTCAAACTGAGACATTGGGCCGAACCGTTCTATGCAGGGTGAGGAACAGTTTCAGTAGCATTTCTGCTTGAGCACGGTTGTGCATGGTACGATAACAAACCATTCTCTGCCTGGATTTCTTGGCACGGTTAAGCTACCGTAACCATGCTCAACTGTTCTGGTAGAATGCCTTAGTATGTGGTGACTCGTGACTGTCAATTTGCCTGATTTCACAGCACCACAGTAGAAAAAGAAACCTAAACTACACAGGGGTGGGACCTGAAGGGTGGCACGGGGTGGCAGCTGCCACCCTAAAAATTAGCTTTGCCACCCCAAGTCGGACCCCGCTCACGTCCTGGAGACTGTGCGCAATGGCTTAACCCGCACATGGTATAACAACATTCCGGTGAAGATCACAAATGAAGATCTTTAATTTCTTAGCTCTGTAGGTCCATACAATGCAAGTGAATAGGTGCCAAAATTTTGAAGCTCCAAAATCCACATAAGGGCAACATAAAAGTTAAATGATGACTGATGGTGGTTAAATCCATATCTTCTGAAGTGATATGATGGTGTGGTTGAGAAACAGATCAATATTTGAGTCCATTTTTACTATTAATTCTCCTCCCTGCTCAGTCAATCTCCAATTCACTTTCAGTTTCACATTCGCCTTCTGTTTTTGGTGATTCACATTCTTCGTGCATATCGCCCCCTACTGGGCAGGGAGGAGAATTTATGATAATAAAAAAAAATTACTTGGGCCTAAATATTTATCTGTTTCTCACCCACACCTATCATATTGTGTCTGAACACATGGATTACTTATGCTCACTTTGTGGATTTTGAAGCTTCAAAAAAAAGTCATACATATCTGGGATGCCAGGAGGGTGAGTTAAATCATGAAAGAATTTTCATTTTTGAGTGAACTGGAAACAGAAAACAAAGTGTTCAACCGAAATTGAATTGGTGTGGACATGGCCTTTGACTTGGTCTTTGAAAACAAAACAATTCTGATTATCCCTTTTGCTTTTTTTCTATTGCAGACTCACAGTGAGATGCTTATACCCACTCACCTCCGTTAACAGAGTTTTTACATCCAGACTTTTTGAAGGACCTGGCTTTGGCAAACTCACAGACACTACAGGTATAAAAGGTTAAGACGGATACTTTTCATAACACAACAGCAATATCATTTAGAATTGCTTTCATTTATTGTTCTCCTTTTGTATCTCTGCACGACCTACAAGGACCTCAAGAAAACCTTATCAGCTCTCACACAGCCTCTGTTTTTGACGCCAAACCATGGTCAAACAACGTGCCTGGCGAAAGCTGTCATGTAACGGATAAGGAGGATACACAACTTCTGCAAAGAGGTGTTCCACACTCTGCTTATCCCTCAAAAAATCGAGGCCAGAAGACAATAGAACAAAGTTACCATGGTATCAATATTCCATACCAATACAGACATACTTCACAACTCTTCCAGGAAACTGGTATGAAAATAAACCCCCGAACCGTTATTAAACGCAACTTAATCTATGGTCCATCTTTGACTCGTCCAAGACCGCAATACTTTTATGATGGCTTGTTCAAAGACTACGAGTCTTCCATTGTTGATGTCCCTCAGAAAACTCCTATGAAACGCAGTGATCAAAATGGATCTAAAATCGAGGATAATTCTACAATGATTGGTGATGACAGTCCTGTTTCTGCTTTCTACAAGGGATCAAAAAATGCACTAAGCATCACAAATGAAAGCTTACCATCCTTTCTACAGTCCTGGTTTGCCAACAGTAATCCAAAAAACTACATTTCAAATAGCAATGAAGTGAGTGAGCATCCTTACCTGAGAGAGCCCAGGGGCCATCACACACCTTACAGTGGTTGTCAACATTCCCTAGGCCTGGACAATCCCAATGAACTCATCTACAGTCTTCCTCCACTCCAAGAAAAATACGGAAATAGTAACCGTTACAACTATAAAGCTTCCTCACTTCATACCCTGGTGGACCAAACAAATAAGAACCCAAATACCCCAGCTTTTGCAAACAATGGAAATATTATTCCTGACGGTCTTGCAGCAATCATAAGCAACCCGAGCCAAAAACAATCAGAGAGTTATATATTTCCCACATCCAACATGAATCATAAGCACCAACTTGCTACTAAAAGCAGTGTTCAACCACTTAAATTGCATGGACTTACCGGTACTGAAAATGAAGGATTTGAACATCCAGCAGGCAACTTCCTGCGTGAAGACAAAGACTACGGTCTAAAAAAATTACCTAAGCATACACAACGACAAAAAGTGGGCAAAGATGATCATTTTCTATTTGATAATAAGCCTGTAAGATTAAAACCATCATCTCATAAAATGAGAGGGACTGTGTTCTTCCCTGGTGGTAGCACAAGTCGTTACGGTCCCAGCATTCATAAAGGAATTATGAGGTATTTTTCCATTTCTGAATTTTTTTAAATTTTTTATTGTTATATCACATTTAAACTATATGTATCATCCAACAGTAAATTAAAGCAATTTATGTCAACAATTGGGATAAAATGTCCAAGCTTTCAATTACTGAAACCACCCATTCTGACAATTTTCTATATTTTCCTTTTCTAGGACGAACACAGATGCTGTAAATAAGATTTAATTGTGAAATAAAAGGTGAATTCAAACTGTGAACTTTGCTTTTCTTGGCATTACATGGACAATTTAATCCTAAGTGAGCTCTACTAAGTACAAGAGTATGACACCAGTGGTTTTCCAAAAATCTGATTGTGCTGAACCCTTAAAGGTGCACTCAGTAATTTTTTTTTCCTAATTAAAGAAGTTTTGCTTCTAAAGAAATTAATAGTAATTTTGAAACTATGTATAAAATCATGACCACTCATGTGAGATGAAGAGTTAAGTCATATCAATAACCTTATCAAAGCAGCCATATCACCCTGTTAGCAGCCATATCGCCCTGTAGCTCTAGACTGTTTGCCCACTAAAACTAAACGGGTTTGAGCCTGGTCAGTACCTGGATGGAAGACCTCAAGGGAAAAACTCTAGTTGCTGCTGGAAGAGATGTTAGTGAGGCCAGTAGGGGATGCTCATCCTGCAGTCTGTGTGAGTCCTAATGCCCCAGTATAGTGTTGGGTATACTATACTGTAAAAAGACACTGTCCTTTGGATGAGATGTTAAACCGAGGTCCTGAATCTCTGTGGTCATTAAAAATCCCAGGGCACTTCTTGTAAAGAGTAGGGGTGTAACCCCATTGTCCTGTCCAATTTACCCCCATTTGCCCTTATCAATTATGGCCTCCTTACAATCCCCAAACCTTCAATTTGGCTGCATCTCTCTACTCTTCCCCTCTCCACCAACAGCTGGTGTGCGGTGAGCGTACTGGCACACTATGGCTGCCTTTGCATCATCAGCCAGGTGGACGCTGCACACTGGTGGTGGCAGAGGAGAGTCCCCCATCCACTCAGCGCTTTGAGTGTAGTGTCAGAAAAGAAATATATAAATGTAACTCATTTGTTCATTCATGTATGCGTAATTTGGGACTCAGCTACAGTTGACATCTAGCTCAGCAATGATTTTGTTTTATGGGAATTTAACAGTCCCGCCTGTGACATGTTTCAAAATGTCAAATGAACAGCTCTTACCATCTGCAGCCACAAACTGCCCGATAGCTGAAGACACTCCTCCACTGTTTTCCACAAACTGAATCTCAGATACAATTATATTATCTTCCAGAACAGAACCACAGGCTGTGCAGACAGCACTCCCCCGAGCTGGGTCTGTGTCGATGTCTGCTCCACCACAGTTTTTACACTTACGACTCATCCTGGCAGGTGGATTTAGACCTGATGATGAGAACATATCCAGTATTACTGACCACAAAACAGACTAAATGTGCATTAAGAATTTTACACTTATAAAATACTTAAAAACCCTGTATAAACAATATATATATATATATATGCGCATTAATACATCCTGAAAGCAACACGCAAATAGTATGTACACAGTAGGACTCGATCTCGGGTCGCCTGACTCCCACAAAACAAAGCTTCACCGCTACGCTACACAACAGCTCGAAATATTTGGTACACTATGTTTGATTATGACGTCGTTTCAAGCATACTCATTGGCATATTTCATTAAATTGGCTCATCCTTTACGTTAAATGTCTACTAATAAACTATCTATAAATGTCTGTGTTGACGTAGTTAAAGACTAGTATATGCAGCATTACTGACCATGTAACATTAGGCCAACTATTCATTTTGTATTTGCTATCGTCAGTTCGTTATTGCTCGTTTATTATTCTGTTAAAACATTATATAAATCACTATACTTATAAAAATATTCACGACAAGAACATAAACTTTCAACAGTAAACACGCCAGGATTTGAACTCTGATCGCCTCGTTACCCCCATCTCTGTAAACCCGCTAGACTACATAACAACCCACAAACATTTATGAAACAATGCTCAATTTAGCCCTCTGTCTGGCATGTGCAACGTTCATCACGTATTGTGTTTTTAATTTTTAAATTGTATTACCACGTCACGTTTATTTCAAATGTGTATTTCTAGTATCTATTATCTATAAATCTTGCTAAGCTAATGTGTTGATATGTGCACATATGCTACGCAATGAAAAGCTAACTTGCATACGACCTGTAAGATACACACCAAATGTATACACTCTTCAAACAAACTGTATGTATTTTATCGCTTTATTTTTTATTCCATAAAATATAAGGCATTTACGCTAGCCTTTTATAGCAAACCACTCACCAGCTCAAGGAAGTAAAGACTTGAGTTAAGACAAAACACTTTAAAGTAGTATCCTCCAATCCTATTTATTGCCACGCACCTTAAACTATTAACAATTGCAAGCAATGCTTTTCCACAAGCAACATATTTCAAAGGACTAACTTAATTTGTTGCGGTTTAACATTTCATTGGATTCATGACACCAATAATGTTTTGAACCGCGTTGCACACATTAGGGACTTCTCTAAAAACGCCATATGGAGGGGGGGCTGAGATACCACAAATCCTATTTTAGTTATTTTTAAGAAAGTATTTGACTAATATGTGCCATATCGGACATTATAGATTAATAAATATTAAATATAAATACGTCTTTATTATCCTCTAAGTTAATCGACTTGGGGAAAAAAAACTAAAACTCAGTACCCCCTTTTTCGACATGTACTGGTCCATTGGCTTCCCCCATTGTCAGTGTCCTGCTTAGCAGATAACTATTGCCATATTTCTTTTAAACACTGTTGGAATAAATTATTATTCATTATTTGTAATATCGTATTATCTGTCCTCAAAATATAAACACGAGCAAGTGAACACGAGGAAAACTGTTTATCGATTTGAAGACTTTGATTTTGACACTGACAGTGTTTGACCAGGAAGTAAATTGTTCAAAATGAGTGCGGCTTTCTGAAGTAGGTTAAGATAGTAAATATACTTTATTTCATGAACGTTACACTGTTTCGAACTATTTAAATGGAGTTTCAAGAAAGGCGATGGACTGGGAACAACTTGAGCTGAATCCGAGGATTATTGCTGCTGTGAGAAAAGGTTGACACAACGCCCCTTCAAACTGACTTGGACTCATAGCTTATCTAAAGTTGGAATTTTGGTTAATCTCCCACACTTGTTGTGTCTTTATTGTTTAGCCAATTTTAGATCAGCGAAGGACATCCTCTGTTTCTCGGGTCCAGATTTGCAGAGACTGACGAACTTGTCAAAGACTGATGTTCAGCGCCTGCATCATGCTGTTGCAGCTGCTCTCCGCAAATCCTCACCTGTCACAGGTGGGCTTCGTTTATTTATTACAACAACTATCCTATTACTACAGATATACTGTATTTAAAGGTGCACTCAGTCATTTTTTTAATATGTCGTCTTGGCCTTACACTGACACGTAGCGATGTGGTTATAACAATGAAATGAAATGAATGATAAAGAAAAAGCAATAGTTTTCAGTTACCTATGCCATTGAAGAAGTTCACTATTCACAGTCAGCCATGATTAATAATTTAATCCATGAATGAAAGTTTACAATAACAAGGCCTTTACTGACATTAAGCGAGTAGTATTCGGCTGAGCATGTGATTCTAACATGGCCGCCCCCATGAGGAGACCCTCTCCATGTTATACAGGTGCATCTCAATAAATTAGAATGTCGTGGAAAAGTTCATTTATTTCAGTAATTCAACTCAAATTGTGAAACTCGTGTATTAAATAAATTCAATGCACACAGACTGAAGTAGTTTAAGTCTTTGGTTCTTTTAATTGTGATGATTTTGGCTCACATTTAACAAAAACCCACCAATTCACTATCTCAAAAAATTAGAATACATCATAAGACCAATAAAAAAACATTTTTAGTGAATTGTTGGCCTTCTGGAAAGTATGTTCATTTACTGTATATGTACTCAATACTTGGTAGGGGCTCCTTTTGCTTTAATTACTGCCTCAATTCGGCGTGGCATGGAGGTGATCAGTTTGTGGCACTGCTGAGGTGGTATGGAAGCCCAGGTTTCTTTGACAGTGGCCTTCAGCTCATCTGCATTTTTTGGTCTCTTGTTTCTCATTTTCCTCTTGACAATACCCCATAGATTCTCTATGGGGTTCAGGTCTGGTGAGTTTGCTGGCCAGTCAAGCACACCAACACCATGGACATTTAACCAACTTTTGGTGCTTTTGGCAGTGTGGGCAGGTGCCAAATCCTGCTGGAAAATGAAATCAGCATCTTTAAAAAGCTGGTCAGCAGAAGGAAGCATGAAGTGCTCCAAAATTTCTTGGTAAACGGGTGCAGTGACTTTGGTTTTCAAAAAACAAAATGGACCAACACCAGCAGATGACATTGCACCCCAAATCATCACAGACTGTGGAAACTTAACACTGAACTTCAAGCAACTTGGGCTATGAGCTTCTCCACCCTTCCTCCAGACTCTAGGACCTTGGTTTCCAATGAAATACAAAACTTGCTCTCATCTGAAAAGAGGACTTAGGACCACTGGGCAACAGTCCAGTTCTTCTTCTCCTTAGCCCAGGTAAGACGCCTCTGATGTTGTCTGTGGTTCAGGAGTGGCTTAACAAGAGGAATACGACAACTGTAGCCAAATTCCTTGACATGTCTGTGTGTGGTGGCTCTTGATGCCTTGACCCCAGCCTCAGTCCATTCCTTGTGAAGTTCACCCAAATTCTTGAATCGATTTTGCTTGACAGTCCTCATAAGGCTGCGGTTCTCTCGGTTGGTTGTGCATCTTTTTCTTCCACACTGTTTCCTTCCACTCAACTTTCTGTTAACATGCTTGGATACAGCACTCTGTGAACAGCCAGCTTCTTTGGCAATGAATGTTTGTGGCTTACCCTCCTTGTGAAGGGTGTCAGTGATTGTCTTCTGGACAACTGTCAGATCAGCAGTCTTCCCCATGATTGTGTAGCCTAGTGAACCAAACTGAGAGACCATTTTGAAGGCTCAGGAAACCTTTGCAGGTGTTTTGAGTTGATTAGCTGATTGGCATGTCACCATATTCTAATTTTTTGAGATAGTGAATTGGTGGGTTTTTGTTAAATGTGAGCCAAAATCATCACAATTAAAAGAACCAAAGACTTAAACTACTTCAGTCTGTGTGCATTGAATTTATTTAATACACGAGTTTCACAATTTGAGTTGAATTACTGAAATAAATGAACTTTTCCACGACATTCTAATTTATTGAGATGCACCTGTATAAAACAGCTTTTAAAAGGTCACTGATATGACTAGAGTCTTCATCTCATATGAGTGCTCATGATTTTATATATATGTTTCAAAATGACTATTACTTTCATTAGGAGTACAACTTTTTTAATGAGGAAAAAAATTACTGAGTGCACCTTTAAGGGTAAGAACAGAACGATATCTCAGAAAACAATTCATTGCTATTTTTCCAACACATTAGGGCCCAAATAATAAATGTGCATGTTTGTCTTCAAAATAAGCCTAATGTTTTTATTTTCAATGTTACAGCTTTTTTAACTAATGAAAATAAAAATAAAAAGATTTTGCCTTGAAGGTAAGCTGATTTCTCAAAAATGCTGCCATGTTACTTTTAGATAAAGATTGTAGGTTGATGCTAGAGTTTATATACAAAATCACATTACCTCCAGGGGACAGCTTTTTCAATAATTTTCTCAGAAACGTGTCCCACTCACTTATTGCTTTTCCCCCAGTCTTTCAAATGTTAAAAAGAGTAAGAGAAATGATCTAGCAAGATCCAAAGCAAACCAGGCAGAGGCTAAATTGCAAATAGCGATAAACGCTATTTAAACTAAGTGTAAATAGCAACAAAAAGCGTCTTCTTTGCACTAAGTGCAAATAGTGATAGATGCTATTTGCACCCCTATTTAAAGACTAACATACAGTATAGGGCATGACTGGAGTGCAATTATTTTTATTTTTATTTTGAGTCCCGCAGACACCCTACACCTTCCCTTACCAAAATTGACCATGGTTTTATTACAGTAATCATAGTAGTCACCATGGTATTTTGTAGAAAATTATAGTAACTGCAAAATTAAACATGGTTACTACACTCACCGAGTACTTAATTAGGAACACACTATGGTCCCAATAAAGTGCCCAAAAAATAAAAAATAAAAGCCAAATATAAAACAATGACAATTTTCATTATATATGTAAATATACACTCACCGAGCACTTAATTAGGAACAATATGGCCCTAATAAAGTGCCCAACATGGTCTTCTACTGTTGTAGCCCATCTGCCTCAAGTTTCGACGTGTTGTGCATTCTGAAATGCTATTCTGCTCATTACAATTGTACAGAGCGGTTATCTGAGTTACCGTAGACTTTGTCAGCTCGAACCAGTCTGGCCATTCTCTGTTGACCTCTCTCATCAACAAGGCATTTCCGTCCACAGAACTGCCACTCACTGGATGTTTTTGCTTTTTGGAACCATTCTGAGTAAATTCTAGAGAGCTGTATATGAAAATCCCAGGAGATCAGCAGTTACAGAAATACTCAAACCAGCCCACCTGGCACCAACAATCATGCCACGGTTTAAATCACAGAGATCACATTTTTCCTCAATCTGACAGTTGATGTGAACATTAATTGAAGCTCCTGACCCATATCTGCATGATTTTATACATTACACTGCTGCCACATGATTGGCTGATTAGATAATTGCATGAATAAGTAGGTGTACAGGTCTTCCTAATAAAGTGCTCAGTGAGTATATATTAACACCATATTACTGTAGTAACACCATGGTTAATTGCATTAAAACTACGGCTTCCACCAAAAAAACATGGTTACTGCAATATTACTATAGTAAAACCATTGTTAATTTTATCCAGATCAAACCTTTCTCAAAACTCCCCGACCTTCACTGTGACCAAATCACTGCAACGCAATCAATGTTTATATTCATTTGTATTTATTATTATAAGTTGTATTAAAGGAATATAAATATTAAGAGTGGAGACAGGATGGGAAAAAGTGGGACAAAAGTGGAATCGAACCCGGGTGGTCTGCACTAGAAAAGCACATTCATACTGTTGTTACACCCCATGCCACTGCAGTGACACTAGGGGTGCAATTTGTCAATTTGTTTTTTTCACCGGACTATTGGAGTGCAAATAGTCACGCTGTGTGGCAGGTGCCATTTACACCTAGTGCAAATATTTACACCGTTTATTTTATTGTATTCAAAGCCTTGCAGCTGATCCAGGGAGAATGTCCTGCTTTGGAGCCTGGACATAGGCTTTCTTTTGCCTGCCCCATTCTGGACGGCCTGATGCGTGGTGGTCTCCCCCTACGAGGGATAACAGAGCTTGCAGGAGAGAGTGCTGCTGGAAAAACTCAGTTTTGTTTGCAGCTTTGCTTGTCTGTCCAGTATCCACAGGATAATGGGGGGCTGAACTCAGGTAAGAGGAAATCTTTGGGGGGAAAAATGTCCAAATCCTGCAGAAGTTAATGTGCATTTAAAGAAATGCCTTATTTCTGATGAAATGCTGTTGTGGGTATATTATTGTGCCAATAAACCATATTTTATATGGCATGTTGACAGGAGCTGCCTATATTTGCACTGAGGATTCCTTTCCTATCAAACGGCTACGGCAACTCATTTCCCAGCAGCCTCGGCTCAGACCAGATCTGCCTCCAGCTCTAATTCACGGCAAGCATTTTAGTGACAACATCTACATCGAGCATGCAGCTGACTTGGTGAGATTAGCGAACATTTGACTTTAAAACTTGTACCGTTTTTATTTATAGAACAAAAGAGTTGAATATCAAAGCTGAATCCTGTTGAATTAGGCCTATACTGTTATAGGTTGCAAAGTATGAGAAAGGTCAATTGGATCTTAATGTTTGTATACAGGAGGCTCTACAGGCATGTGTGTCTCAGCGTGTGCCAGTGCTGCTGAAGAGAGGTCTGGTTAAACTGGTGGTGGTGGACTCAGTTGCTGCTCTGTTCCGTAGTGAGTTCCAGGCTGATGAGGCTATAAAGAGGTCACGCCACCTGCTAGCTTTTTCCAGCACGCTCCACCACCTGAGTCATACATATGGTGCACCTGTACTTTGTGTCAACCAGGTACAGGCACAAACACAGACTTCCCAGTATATCTAATTTCAAACACCTAGAGATACTGTAGAATAGACACATTTACATTAAAAAAACTGCGAGAATGTTATGTAGCTTACGGCAGTTATGTTATTTCTCTGATCCAGGTTACAGATGTTGTGGATGGACCAAATCCCGGAAGGTGTGATTATGGGTAAGTGGGTTTGTGTCAGTTATGACTGCAGCTACCACCTATACATCACAGCTCTCAGCATCACAGCCCGAGCTCTTTATTAGGAAGACCTGTACACCTACTTATTCATGCTATTATCTAATCAGCCAATGGTGTGGCAGCAGTGCAATGCATAAAATTATGCAAATACAGGTCAGGAACTTCAGTTAATTTTCACATCAACCATCAGAATGGGGAAAAAATGTGATCTCAGTTATTTTAACCGTGGCATGATTGTTGGTGCCAGACGGGCTGGTTTGAGTAGTTCTGTAACTGCTGATCTCCTGGAACATTCACACACAACAGACTCTAGAGTTTACTCAGAATGGTGCCAAAAACAAAAAACATCCAGTGAGTGGCAGTTTTATGGATGGAAATCCTTGTTGATGAGAGAGGTCAACAGAGAATAGCCAGACTGATTCGAGCTGACAGAAGCTCTACGGTAACTCGGATAACCACTCTGTACAATTGTAGTGAGCAGAATAGCATCTCAGAATGCACACATGTCGAACCTTGAGGCAGATGGTCTACAACAGTAGAAGACCATGTTGGGCACTTTATTAGGACCATATTGTTCCTAATTAAGTGCTCGGTGAGTGTATATTTACATATATAATGAAAATTGTCATTGTTTTATATTTGGCTTTTATTTTTTAGCAGACCTGTTCTTAGTAAAGAGATTTTTAAGGAAATGTGCATGTATTGTGTAGGAAAGGATCGTCCTCTCTGTATGATTCTTTCCATAAGCCAAAGTGTATAAAGCATGCCATACTCAATTTGTTATCATATCTTTTGAAGCTCTCCAATAAGTGTTTTATAACTTTGTGTACACAGGCTGGTGGGGAGTAAGGTGCTTCCTGCATTGGGCATGGCTTGGGCTAACCAAGTGATGGTGAGACTCATGCTCAGGAGACTGGCGGGGTCTGTAAAATTAGACAGCCGAAGCAGTGCTCCCCGAAAATTAGAGGTAGTGTTTGCTCCACATCTCCCTCGAGCAAGCTGTCTATGTGGGGTTTGGGAAGAAGGAGTGAGAGGAATCCCTGATGATGGATCGGAACTGCAACCACAGAGCTGTTCATGATGAATTATCAACAGTGCCAAAAGGATCAGATAGAAGGAGACAACAGTTACAGAATTATGGCAGTTGACAGTTGCTAATGGACATTATAAAAGGACATTTGAAATTGTTCAGATGCACAAGACAAGACTGAGAATGACTAAAAATATTTAGCATTTAAAAACACACTAACAACATTAGTTGCTAATATTTTGTTTATAGATATTAAATGCAAATAATTTTGTTAAAACTATAATGATATATTTATTATAATTTTAAATTTTTTTTTTTTTTATGCTCATAACACAAAGAATAAACTTTTTTATTTTGGTTGGTTTTATTCCTGGTTTTCCTAAATACAGGTGAACAGAACATTATTGCTACATCATAGCTGCCCTTGGAAGAAAACAGGCTATTTTCCACTCCAATTTTAGTGAGCAAAGCAGTGGATAGTCCAACTTTTAAAAACATGTTCATCATAAAAAAATAAAATAAAAAAAAACACAATCTGTGGATATCATCTTCTCTCTGTTCCCTTCTGTGTATGTATTTCTCCATCTATGCCATGGTTTGGGCATGCCCTAGTGTAAACCTGATTGTAGGTTATGTGAAAAATATTACATTTAAGTTGTGGAATATAAATGTCAGTTACCAATTTATTGTCGCATGACCCTTCTTGCCACAAGATCAGCATTTACCATTAGGGCACTCTCAAACCATGGCATGTACAGGTGCATCTCAATAAATTAGAATGTCGTGGAAAAGTTCATTTATTTCAGTAATTCAACTCAAATTGTGAAACTCGTGTATTAAATAAATTCAATGCACACAGACTGAAGTAGTTTAAGTCTTTGGTTTTTTTAATTGTGATGATTTTGGCTCACATTTAACAAAAACCCACCAATTCACTATCTCAAAAAATTAGAATACATCATAAGACCAATAAAAAAACATTTTTAGTGAATTGTTGGCCTTCTGGAAAGTATGTTCATTTACTGTATATGTACTCAATACTTGGTAGGGGCTCCTTTTGCTTTAATTACTGCCTCAATTCAGCGTGGCATGGAGGTGATCAGTTTGTGGCACTGCTGAGGTGGTATGGAAGCCCAGGTTTCTTTGACAGTGGCCTTCAGCTCATCTGCATTTTTTGGTCTCTTGTTTCTCATTTTCCTCTTGACAATACCCCATAGATTCTCTATGGGGTTCAGGTCTGGTGAGTTTGGCCAGTCAAGCACACCAACACCATGGTCATTTAAACAACTTTTGGTGCTTTTGGCAGTGTGGGCAGGTGCCAAATCCTGCTGGAAAATGAAATCAGCATCTTTAAAAAGCTGGTCAGCAGAAGGAAGCATGAAGTGCTCCAAAATGTCTTGATAAATGGGTGCAGTGACTTTGGTTTTCAAAAAGCACAATGGACCAACACCAGCAGATGACATTGCACCCCAAATCATCACAGACTGTGGAAACTTAACACTGGACTTCAAGCAACTTGGGCTATGAGCTTCTCCACCCTTCCTCCAGACTCTAGGACCTTGGTTTCCAAATGAAATACAAAACTTGCTCTCATCTGAAAAGAGGACTTTGGACCACTGGGCAACAGTCCAGTTCTTCTTCTCCTTAGCCCAGGTAAGACGCCTCTGATGTTGTCTGTGGTTCAGGAGTGGCTTAACAAGAGGAATACGACAACTGTAGCCAAATTCCTTGACATGTCTGTGTGTGGTGGCTCTTGATGCCTTGACTCCAGCCTCAGTCCATTCCTTGTGAAGTTCACCCAAATTCTTGAATCGATTTTGCTTGACAATCATAAGGCTGCGGTTCTCTCGGTTGGTTGTGCATCTCTTTCTTCCACACTTTTTCCTTCCACTCAACTTTCTGTTAACATGCTTGGATACAGCACTCTGTGAACAGCCAGCTTCTTTGGCAATGAATGTTTGTGGCTTACCCTCCTTGTGAAGGGTGTCAATGATTGTCTTCTGGACAACTGTCAGATCAGCAGTCTTCCCCATGATTGTGTAGCCTAGTGAACCAAAGTGAGAGACCATTTTGAAGGCTCAGGAAACCTTTGCAGGTGTTTTGAGTTGATTAGCTGATTGGCATGTCACCATATTCTAATTTTTTGAGATAGTGAATTGGTGGGTTTTTGTTAAATGTGAGCCAAAATCATCACAATTAAAAGAACCAAAGACTTAAACTACTTCAGTCTGTGTGCATTGAATTTATTTAATACACGAGTTTCACAATTTGAGTTGAATTACTGAAATAAACGAACTTTTCCACGACATTCTAATTTATTGAGATGCACCTGTAAATACAGACAGTCAAGTAGAGAAGTCACAAAAAAGAAAAAGATTATATTCAAAGATGCAGCCATGTTTCTGAAAAAAAATTGCATGAACAATAGCACCGTCCATTTTTAGATTCTCATTGGATACTAGTTGATCCTGATTCTATGACTGGAACTCAAGATGAGTCACCTTTATTTCTTTATTGTGTTAAAGCCCATCATCCCCAGCAGGAGGAGGCTGAGATCCTACAAAACTCAGCATTTGCTTGACAGGTTGAATGGATTGACTGTCTGCCTCACCACTGAAGTGGAGGGACAGCTATAGCAGTGAGATCAATGTTTGATTTATAGCACATCAGATAAAACTCTCTGTTATACCTTGGGCTATAGATGGTTAAACAAATGTAAAAATGTGTCATAGAGTTCTGTAGCTGCTTATTACTCTTTTGGATACCTACTTAAATATGAGTTCACATCTGTTATGTCTGTGGTTCTAGATAATGGAAGTCTATAGTACCTCGAGAAAGCAGGAAAATTATATTCTGTTCTGACAATAACAATACTGATTGGCTGATGGCACCCCAAGAAATTCATTAGTGACCATCCTGAGCTGTCACATCAAATGCAGCAGACAGAAAAAAAAAAAATTAAGAGCCCTCCAAAAAAACTGGTCACTGGTAAAACATCTGCTACAGTATAATTAACTATATAAGTAAAGGTAAGGTAAAGTTTGTAAAGACAAACTTTGATGTTGGATGTTGGCTTGGCAAAGCCTTTGTCTGAAAGTTTTAAAAAGATAGATAAAACCTTTAGAAAGATAGATAGATTTTGTATTATAACCCAAAGCCGTGATATGGCAGGCTTTGTGTGTGTTTGTTAAAGGGATATTTCACCCAAAAATGAAAATTCTCCAGTGGTTAAGTCCATTTCTTCAGAAGAGATATGATAGGTGTAGGTGAGAAACAGATTCATATTTATAACCTTTTTTATTATAAATTCACCTGCATGCCCAGTAGGTGGTGATATGCATGAAGAAAGTGAATCGCCTAAAACAAAAGGAGAAGAATGTTAAAGTGAAGATTTATAGTAAAAAAGGCCTTAAATATTGATCTGTTTCTCACCCACACCTATCATATCACTTCTGAAGAAATGGATTTAACCACCTGAGTCGTATGGATTGTGGCATATGGGTGAACTATCCCTTTAATAGACCAGTCAAGTCAAATTTATTTGTATAGCACTTTTCACAACAGGCGTTGTTTCAAAGCACCTGTGCATGAAATTATGCTATAACAGAAAATGAATGAATATAATGCCAATATTAGTTATTTATGTTTAGAACTATTAATGGTTAAAATTAGTAAACTAAGTAAGTATTTTGGGTCAATGGTTAAACAAAATGATTTTGTATGAACTAAGTTTTAGTATTAAAGTCCTTGAAGTCATCCCGAATGAGCTGAGGAAATACATGTAGATGCATTGTCCTTTGATTTTGGCCGATGAAGGCTTTTGTTAGTGGTTAATTCCTTTTCTATGTAGTTCTTTTTTTTTTTTTTTTTAAAGAGTGTTGTCCCTCCTTTGACCAAGTTGAGTACTGTTTACTTTAATACATTTAAAGGAAATACTTTAATACTTTTCCTCAAGAGGAAATTTAAATGGAGTAATTTTACTTTTACTGGAATTTTTGCTCAACAACAGGATTAGTGCACTTCGTCCACCACTGCAGTGCACACACAAAGAAGTTCTAATGTGTTTTGGGGTTGGCCTATAGTCCTGCGAAGCTACTTAGCATGCACGCACATACACACAAATACCCACACTCTGAGCAAGTAATGGTTTTGCTAGTCACTTTATCATTGTGAGAAAAGTGAGTGGTGGGGCACACAAACATACAGTAAATACACTCAGATGCACCCAAAGGGTACAAGCGACTTCTCTTTTAGCTCTTCCCGTCACCATGCCGACGATCACATGGGTTGTCTACCTCGGATTGTTTGACTACCCCCACCCTCGACAAGACAAGCACCCTCTCCATCCATCGCACTGCAACCTCCTCCACTCAACCCCCACCTCATGGTACAATCACACACACATTCTCCTCCGTACCCTCAGCTGTTTACTGCTGAGCTGATGAAAAGCTTATTATGTAACACTCTCTTAACACTCTACACATTTTAACACTCTACACATAGACGGGTTCTCTGAGTACATACACCGCCCACATCCACTGCATTTTTGCCATCATCCTCAAAACGACTGCTGGGCTCAGAGAGGACTTTATACTTCAGTGTGTGCACATCATACATCAAGCCGTCTTAACCTTGACTCTGATTTGTCAGGCAGGCACCTGTTATTATGCATCCCACGTCTACTTGTCTGAGCCAGGGCAACAGAAAGAGGGAAGCGATGACTGCAAGCTTAACCACTGAGCTCTCTCTCGTTCTGTCTTACTAGCATATACGACCATCTTGGGACAGAGAAGAAAAGGAAATTAAAATGGATTGTAGTATCGAGACTCAAGGAGATTTGTGGCACATGTGTGGAGCAAAGTCTTTTATTTGTTATATACAAGTACAGCATTGGCAGTGAAATGCTTTTCCTACAGGTCAGCTCCATTTTGAATGTGCACATGAGCGGAAAAATACTGTGTGTGTGTCTGTGTTTGTGTGTGTGTTTGTACATAGATGTAAATATATATATACTGTATGTATACACATGCATATACACACACATGAAGTGTACAGTACTGTATATAGTACTTTATTTCTTAATGGTACAGGAAAATGTATGTGGAAAAATATGCTGAATATAATATGGGGATAAGACTGCAAGGAAAACAGCTGAAAAACGCAATGCACACCCATACTTGTGGACTTTTGTTTACCATGACATCTTTACACACAATCACAGATTACATCATATTGTGTCTCACGCATTTAGGTGTATGTAAAGAAGGTTTTGAGCAAACACACATAAACACTGCAATATATACTGTACAATGAGTCCATTAAATGCAGCTGTAAATTAGTGTTGGAGATAGTCAGATGCATACTCACTTGATTGACTGTGTTTTTCCTTTAAGGGCCTAAATACAATATATATATATATATATATATATATATATATATATATATATATATATATAATTTTTTTTTTAAACCAGTCCCGGTTTTTGGTGCTTCCCCGAATGGAGATGTCCCTGGAAATGTCCCCGTTTTTCCCGAGCGTTCAAAACAGCCCGCATAGAGAAATATTACACGGCAAGAAACTTAGCCCGAGCAGCAAAGCCTACCGTGTGCTGTTTATTTTGACCAACAGGGGGGGCTGCTCGCTATAGCAACTTCAATTCATTCGTCTTCCTTTACTGATTACTTAGTCAGGCCAGTTTTGCCATTAAGAACTGGACCAGGCAATTGCAGAGAATTATCATCACTGTTATAAACTTCAAGGTAAGGCATATACTAGCTATTTATGTTATAAAGTTAGATTGTTATGTATTTTATAACAGGTTCTGAATTTGGCGCGGGATTGTATAGCACAATGTGGGAATTCCTGCACAGACCGCACAAAGTTTAACATGCATGGGGAAAAGTAGTCAAATTAATCGCTGCAAATGAACAAATAAAATAAATAATTTTATGTTTAATCAGTGTGTGTTGTGTATATCAATGCTACCGGCCCACCATCCCCTCTCTCTCACACTAGTAATAATCACACACTAAAAGAAGCACCTTCTCACATATTTACTCATTTGTTGTATTAACATATACCCCAAATAAATTTCAAATAAGAATATGACATTAATAACATAATGTTTTTTAATAAAAATGTATAAAATACCTGCAAAGAAATGTACAGTCAGTACATTACAGCATAGATTACATTGCGCCTTGCAGGGAAACAAGTGACTAAAAAGGAGCACCATAATGCATAAGACTTGATCAAAATAAAAGGTGATAATTAAGAAAAACAGGTCCAAATGAGATACGCAAACAGTTAGGTAAAATAGTATTATAATAATAATTATTATTATTATTAGATCTCTAAAAATGATCAACTTTACCTCTGTGTTTGAATTTCATTGAGACAAAGGTTACAGTATTCTATAGAGCATGATACACCACACCGTTAAAATTATTTCCATGATTTGTTAACTTTATATTTTTTTTGCCAAATCAACTTAGATTCACTAATGTGTATAACATAAGAATTTGTGTTTTTATTGAGTAAACTAATGGCACAATGGCAATGCACTGATATAATGTAAATAATAATAATAATTCCACTAATTGTTATTTACTATAACTTTTTTTATAAGTTAAACCAAAATAATTTCTTACAGTGCATAGTTCATCACATTACCACATTTAACATGGTCAAAATACATAAAATCAGATTTGTCCCCTTTTTTAATAAGTAACAATACATTTCAATGACCTATTGACCACTGAACTTGAAATGTCCCCATTTTTCATTTCAGAAATCTGGTCGCCTTAACCTAAAGTCAGCGGTCTCTCTGTCTGGCAAACATAAACAAGAATATTGATGCTTTCACAGACATAGATTGCCTCTGTTAAAGAACAGATGATACAATGTGTGGATTTGTTGGGGGAAAAATCATGCCAGTTCTATTTATTAGCCCTCTTATATACAACAATAGTAAAAGGTCTCTGAAAGCAAATGTAAACAAACAAGGAGAAAAAAAAGGACAGGGCGGATATGACATCATCTGTAGTGATGCAGGAGGGTGCAGTAGCAGATCTTCACCACAAGGGAGCAGTGAGCTTGAAATGAGGGTAATGAGAGAGTACTAGCAATTTGTACCCATAATTCATGCTAAACATTTGAAATTTTCATTGTGTTACTGAGGAAGCAATGTAGGAGCAAAACAGTGCCGGAAAGAGCAACTGCAAGTGAACTGAGCCATTCATTAGTTTACTTATATTCACAGTCAGTACAGTGTACATACAACACTTACCTATACCTATATCTGTGACTGAGACAACACAGCTATAGTTTGGTCATGAGATTTATGCCATGACAGAAAGCAGAATTGGTAACTCATAGAACATATAGTTCCAAGAATTCAGAGCCTTTCTTGTTTAGCATGTAAGTCCAGACATTCAAGTGCACTAAGTGCAGTGTGAATGAAAAATTGCCGTTTCAGACTCACCCAGAACCAGCTGGCGCTATTTGTATTTCAATCTTAGCCATTAAAAAGCAAAGCTGGTCCCAGATCAGCACACAAAAGCAAGCCATGGCAATACCAAAGGGAGCAGGCATGTGAAGTACTGACTGAGGGTATTGTGCCGTGGCAGATGAAACAGTTTGAGATAAACAGTAGTTTTATTCAGCTCAGACAGAAAAGCAGGCTGGGTTGACCCATTATGCAGATTTTGTAGAATGGGGGGTTTGCACTCTAGGCCCTCCTTTACAGAACTAGGTCACACTTTGTCATGGAAGCAAAATGAGTACTATATCCAGTATTTCAGTAATCCATAGAAGGAAAACAGAAATCAACAAAAAACACTCTGTAATATCCTACAATCTTGAGCATTGTTCAGTAGTTCAGTATAGACTACAAACAGGTAATCTGTTCTCTACTTTTAAAGGGATAGTTCACCCAAAATGTCTGTATTCTCTGAATTGTATGCCAAAAGATGCAATTACATTGAATAGTGATTGAGGCTAACATTCTGCCTAACATCTACTTTTGTGTTCTATGAAAGAAAGAAAGTCATACAAGTTTTTAGCGACATGGAGGTGATTAAATGCTGATATTATTGTAATTTTTGGGTGAGTTATCCCTTTCACTCAGACACTGAATGAGATCTCTCTATCCTACAGATGGACACACTACCTTGTGAGTGTGTCCACACACACTCACATTGTCAGTCAAGACCAGACATTGCTTCCAAAAGTTTTGGAAAGAATCTATAATGAGTTGTGGTAAGGTAGCATCTCCATGGTGACAGGAAGCCCAAGATGGACAAAAACACACAATAGTCAGCAGCAGTGGGAGGTACATGTGGCGATAGATGAGTTGGATTAAGCATAGATAAATAAAACTGATAAGCATCAAAGTATCGTACATAATGAGTTGGTGCACTCAGTAATAATCATGCTTATGCTGTGCTGACACTTAATGGCATTGATGCAGCTTTATGCTAAAACATAGGTTCTCAGTTACTGATGCGCAGTCAGTCATGATTAATTTATTCCATGAGTAAAAACATCCAATTACAAGGTTTTATTGTTAAAATAGTGAAAGTGAGTAATATTTGGCTGGTCATATGATCTCAACTCAGGGCCGTTTCTAGGCTTAGGGCCACACCAGCTGGGGGTTGCCAATGAGGAAAACAGGTCATCCCAGATGTGACTTTTCTGCAGAACACAAACAAAGAGTATTTGAAGAATATCTCAGCTCTTTAGCTCCATTCAATGCAAGCAAATGGTGAACAGAACTTTGACGCTCTAAAAAGCACATAAAGGCAGCATAAAAGTAATCCATACGACCGCAGTTGTTAAATCCATATCTTCAGAAGCAATATAATAGGTGTGGGTGAGAAACGGATCAATATTTAAGTCCTTTTTAACAATAAATCTCCACCTTTGACCAGCCCCGACCAGTCGGTGGCGATATGCACGAAGAATGCGAATCGCCAAAAAAACAAAGGAAGAATGTGGAAGTGAAAGTGGAGATTTATAGTAAAAAAGGACTTTTATTTTTTATTTATCTGTTTTCCACCCACACCTGTATATTACTTCTGAAGATATGGATTAAACCACTGGAGTCGTATGGATTATGCTGCCTTTATGTGCTTTTAGGAGCTTCAAATTTCTGATCACCATTCACTTGCATTGTGAGGCCCAACAGAGCTGAGATGTTCTTCAAAACATTTTTGTGTTCTGCAGAAGAAAGAAAGTCATACACATCTGGGATGGCATGAGGGTGAGTAAATGATGAGATAATTTTCATTTTTGAGTGAACTATTCCTTTAATGATGGCTGTAAACGAGTTCCAATTTATCAAGAGTTGCATCTATATTGCTCCTTATATTGTTTATTTAATTATGATTGAAGATTGCAGGCAGAACATTTAATTCTTCTATAGCAAACTTGTAACAGGACACAATAATAGGGCTCATTAGTGGGACTAAGACTATGCAGAAGAAAACTACTTCAAAAGGTGAGAGTTTCAAGTTCATTTCAGAACAGCTCCTGTTTTTAGCAATGCCAGCATTGTCCTAGACCTAGAGTGACTCCCTCCTGCCTGTTCCCAATAGTGTTATGTAATCCTCCGAAATGAACCAATTTTGCATTTTCATTAGAGTCACATATCGGCGCAGGATTAGAAGGAAGGGATGCCAACGATCCTGACGTTAAAAGATTTGAAGGCACCCCGTGGGAGTAGTCTAGAGAAATACAACTACAAAAGAGTGCTTCAAAACACTTGTCTAAAGCCAGCCAAATAAACATGTTCACTTATTTTGTATGTCATCATGGAAATGTGATTTGAGGCCTTTTCCTAAAAGGAATTGTGCACCCAAAAATTATTATTATTATTATTATTTTTAAATGTCTAGAAATAATCAGTATGGTTTTGGCATTTAATTAGCTCCTGACAGCATTCTCTTAGGGTAAGGTCATGACATTAATGAAAGACATACACCGGGTTGCCATAAACTGCAACACGATGACTGATGTAGCCTATCAGCTAAAAAGACTTAAGGGCTCCAAATTAAACTGCCAGCATCCTGGATATTTTTAAAACCTGTACTGTCCAATTGATCCCAGATTGATTTACTGCTCCCTGTGGAGCTAGAAAATCATCACGCTTTACATTAATTAGACCTGAACAGATAACCTTGGGGTATACAATCCTTCTCCTCTCCTCTCCTCTCCTTGTCAGATAGACAGACAGACAGACAGATGATGGATAGATAGATAGATAGATAGATAGATAGATAGATAGATAGACAGATAGACAGATAGATAGATAGATAGATAGATAGATAGATAGATAGACAGATAGATAGATAGACAGACAGATAGACAGATAGATAGATAGATAGATAGACAGACAGACAGATAGATAGACAGATAGATAGATAGACAGATAGACAGACAGACAGACAGACAGACAGATAGATAGATAGACAGATAGATAGATAGATAGATAGACAGATAGATCATTCCATCAATGTACGTAAGTCTGTGGGATGTTTCAGAGTTTTGATTGTCCACTGTGCGCAAACCATAATTCTGATCAGTTAGAAAAGACAGCAACCTATGATAAAATAGTCTGAAGGTCTGTACCAGGTTTGATGGATGTAGCTTGAAGAAAATTTAGTCTCTGTTTAGGAATTTTGAAAAAACACTTCTGCTATCAACTTCTACATTCAGAAAGGAGGTGTAGGATGCCACAAAATTCGATTTTTTATTTAATTTTTATTACAGTATGTGACTGTGTGATGGTGTATTTGGGTTTGTTTTGTATGTTATATATTGTCATATGTCAGTTGTGTTTGATGGTGGTGATTATGTACAATCTGGCACAAAAAAAAAAAAAAAAAAAACGGATTTCTGAGAGACAAAAAATTATTATTATGATCTCATCGTCTGTATTTCTTAACCATTCTTTCCCCTGTTCTCTCTTTCTCTGAGAATGCCTTCAGTTCGAAATGACTCAGGGACCGAACACAAAAATCTGCAGAGGCACATCAGAGACCATCTGTATGTCTAAGTCCTATCTGTCTCTCTGTGTGTGTGTGTGTGTGTGTGCTGAATGTTATACCTGGAGGATAATGTGCTGTTAAGCAGCAGCAGAGCCCAGCTGGAGTTCTTCTCACATGGTTTTGTTTGTGCATGGTGTGCATTTAATCTGCCTCTCTGTCTGTCCTTTTTGTCAGATTTTATTTTTTTTTATTATTTATTTATTTTTTATTTGCAGTTGCATTTAGTTGCAGTAGATTTTTATGCCTTAACACTTTACAAATCAACAAACTCCCCTTTTACATTATAAAAAACATAAATCAGGTTTGATGTTTATTTTGGCAATTCCACACTACACTGCATTTGATTACGTAACTGTATTGAGATTTTTAGTGCCACTTGCCAAGCAAGGAATAATTACTGCTGCAGTAAAGCAGACCTCCAAAGATTTACTGACCTTTTCAAGCTTGGGTGCTGCTAACCTAGTATCCACGATGATATGTTCATTCAGAGCTTATGCCTACTGCTTACGAGCTTGTCTTAACTCTCCAGATAGAATGACTTGCTACCCAAAGCAGCAGCAATTACTTTATTAAATAAATCTGAGCATCAACCGGATGTTTACAAGCAGCGTATTCATGGTTGCATTACGAGCATGCTCTGTAGTTGACTTCCTATAATAATTACCCAGCAAAACCCAGCACTGTCCCAATCTCTACATCATTAGTTATTTGAACCCTTTTAAAAGTATTTTAAAAAACAACTCCTCATATAGTTTGTCCAATATGTGTTATTTATTTGCAACAATGGTGTATAGTGTTGCATTCTAACACTAGAAACAAAAAATGTAACTCTTTCCTTTTTTCTCAGTACTAAGATAAGGTGTTAAATTTCTCCCTCTATCTCCCTTATCTTAGGAACAGGTACAATAGTTGTTCCATATATGTTGAGTTAGAAGTAGCACTATTCATTCCACGCAGCATGTAAGGTAACTTGATATTTATATATTTGTTAAATCAAAATAAAGATAAAGCAAAAGAACACATAAAAAAAACATGATTTTATTGCACATGCTGGACAGTAAAGTGTTTGTTAGGGCTGGGAGATAGGACTATGTAATCGGATATCGACGATGTCTTACAAAGATCCTGATGCCGACTGTGAACAGATGATGATTGACAATATTGGGAAATGGCAAAACCATGCATCTGGGAAGTCGCCAGATATATTATACAGTGGCCAGGGTGTGAAACTTCCACCAAATGCGACGAGGCTAAATCCAGTTTGCAAGCTCCTCATCCAAATATATTTCATGCGTGGGTAATTTTGCTCATCTACCCACAACAGGCGGCGACCAGTCTCAGAGTGACACATGACAAGAAATGCTGTTAGTTACAAAGTCATGCGCTTGAAGAAACACACTTTATTATATTTTTAAGAACAGACAACAGAAAAGCAGTCAATGCTTGTGTCTGATTCGCTGTTTTTTCAGAGGCGTACAGCACGAGTCTGTCATGTGGAACATGCACATGTAAAGAGTTTTCACTCTTTTTTCTCTGTTTCATTCATCCGAAAACTGTTTGCAAGAATAATGTTATCTGTGAGAATGCTGCAAATTATTTCTGATCATCTCGGGAGGTGCTATGAGTTTAGTTTGCATTATTTCCACTCTGTTGGCATGCATTGTGAATGCAACTCTGCAGGTTCAGTAATACATATATATATCTTTTTATTAAATAAACAAAGATGAAAGTGATTAAATCATAAAGTAATGCAAGACACGTTCACCTTGAACCAAAAATTTAGTTTTATTTTATTTTCTTTAGGCAGCATTAACTGTATTACCAAAACAAAATACAAACACAAATTTGATAAGAACACACATTTGGCAGCATTATTTTGGGAACACAAGGGAATTTATATTTTAAATTCTTGGATTTTACATTTATAATTGTCTTTATTTCTTAATCTGTAGGCTATTAGTAATTTTTCATCTGTGTTGATGGATGCTTGCATGATGTCAAATGGAGGTGTTGGAGACAGTAAATGTTTAGATTTGGGGAGGTGGTTAAATAAGATTTTTTGATCACTTCGTTATTTTATTGCTTTTTTTTTTTTGTTAAGTTTAAAGTGCAATTTGATTTTAGAAATGTCTTTTGTTTATGTTTTTCAGGTTTCAATAAATGAATAAACTTTTTAAAGAAAAACCAATAAAGCAAAAACATTCACCGACCCTAGGCAGGGGGGTTGATGATATAATCGGATATCGCAACATTTTTTAAGGCAGTTATCGCAAAAATATTTTTTACATTGCCCCCATCCTAGTGTTTGTATGCTCTTTGAAGGTTTAGCATAGTTTAAACTTAAGATGGCAAAAAAGAACAATATACTGTAAATCTCTCCGTATCATTAATACCAATAACAAAACAGAGGCTTGTTTTCTCCTCAACACCACATTGGTACAGTAAAAACACAAAGTCTTTCCTGCTACCACTGAGCAAATGTTTGTATCTTGGTTTGTCATAATCCTAATTACACACAATTACACACTGCCGTCTGCTCTAGTATGTCAGAAAGTGAGTGAAGGTAAAGGGGACTGAAGACCATGTCAAACACAATAATTAAATAAATAAACTGCTAGTTACATCTTCTGTTTGTAAGGCTATTATAAATGAATGTTCAGTAAAATATAATGACAAAGACAATATAGACTCAGGCTATATGTAGTTGCAGTGCTACTATACAGAGTCCTCAACTATGTGTTTTTCTTTAGATGGTTTTGCTAATTAGGCCACTGCCTAGGTAACCAGTCACTTGTCAGCCATACTGGGTCTAATCAATACCTGTCTGGATAGTGATGACAGTGCACTAGTCAAACATTGTTACGGCTTGTTACGTAAACATTGTTACGTAAAATGTCAGAATCTGTTCAACAGTTCACACCTATCAGTTTATTCATGTGTGGGGAGGGATATCAAAAAGCTGACAGACACACAGAGAGAGAGAGAGAGAGAGAGAGAGAGAGAGAAAGAGTGAGAGAGAAAGAGAGAGAGAGAGAGAGAGAGAGAGAGAGAAAGAAAGAAAGAGAAAGAAAGAAAAATCCACAGAGCAACAGGGGTGAGCAGAGCAGACAGTCTGGACATCAGAAACAGGAATATAGTCTGATATCCATGTTCAGAAGAACAGAGTGGTCCATTTTGAAAATATTCATAATATTGACCCACAAAATACCTGATGATAATACAGCACTCAGCACTAAGATAATGTCATGATCTTGCAGAGATTGCAGAGAGGCTCAGGACTCAAGCACACAGTAAAAATAAAGGAATTTATTTAATAAAAAAAATACAAACTCCCACAAGCGGGAAAAAACAATAAACATAAACTACCCCGAAGGGGGAAAACACAAAGTAAATAATCCAGGCTGGGGCAGGGGAAACTGGAGACAGGACCAACTGGACCAGGTAGGGATGGGGGAATAAACTGATGGACAAACTAGACCAACCAACATACATGACCAACTGGAACAAACACAAGATGAACTGGCACTGGGCAGCACACACGAGGAGACTAAAACAGGGAGAGAAATCAACAGGTTAACAAGACAGGGCAGATGTGACTAATAAACTAATAATGGGCAAACAAGGAGGCAGGGTAGGATGTAAGACAGAGACATGCGGCGATACAGAAACAAAACAAAGCCACATGCTCTCACAAGACAACAAAACACCCGAATGGCATGAGCGCACATCGCCAAGACAATAAGGCAATACAATACAGTTGTGCTCAAAAATTTGCATATCCTTGGAGAATTGGTAATATATGTACCATTTTTAAAGAAAACATGAGTGAGCAGGCAAAACACATTTCTTTTATTTCTTATGGGATTCATATTCAACTGTAGGTTATAACAGAATGGCACAATCATAAAACAAAACATGGCAACAAAGAAAAAAAATGAAATGACCCCTGTTCAAAATTCTGCATACCCTTAGTTCTTAATACTGTGTATTGCCCCCTTTAGCATCAATGACAGCGTGCAGTCTTTTGTAACAGTTGTCAATGAGGCCCCAAATTCTTGCAGGTGGTATAGCTGCCCATTCATCTTGGCTAAATGCCTCCAGGTCATGCAAAGTCTTTGGTCATCTTGCATGAACCACACGTTTGAGATCTCCCCAGAGTGGCTCGATGATATTAAGGTCAGGAGACTGTGATGGCCACTCCAGAACCTTCACCTTTTTCTGCTGTAACCACTGGAGGGTCAACTTGGCCTTGTGCTTAGGGTCATTGTCGTGCTGGAAAGTCCAAGAGCGTCCCATGCGCAGCTTTCTTGCAGAAGAATGCAAATTGTCTGCCAGTATTTACTGATAACATGCTGCATTCATCTTTCCATCAATTTTCACAAGATTCCCCATGCCTTTAAAGCTCACACACCCCCAAAACATCAGTGAGCCACCACCATGCTTCACAGTGGTGATGGTATTCTTTTCACTATAGGCCTTGTTGACCCCTCTCCAAACATAGCGCTTATGGTTGTGACCACAAAGCTCTATTTTGGTCTCATCACTCCAAATTACAGTGTGCCAGAAGCTGTGAGGCGTGTCAAGGTGTTGTCGGGCATATTGTATCAGCTCATTCTTGTTCAAGTATCATCGTATTGTGCTCCTTGAAACAACCACACCGTCTTTTTCCAGAGCAGCCTGTATTTCTCCTGAGGTTACCTGTGGGTTTTTCTTTGTATCCCGAACAATTCTTCTGGCAGTTGTGGCTGAAATCTTTCTTGGTCTACTTGACTTTGGCTTGGTATCAAGAGATCCCCAAATTTTCCAGTTCTTAATAAGTGATTGAACAGTACTGACTGGCATATTCAAGGCTTTGGATATCTTTTTATATCCTTTTCCATCTTTATAAAGTTCCATTACCTTGTTGCGCAGGTCTTTTGACAGTTCTTTTCTGCTCCCCATGGCTCAGTATCTAGTCTGCTCAGTGCATCCACGTGAGAGCTAACAAACTCATTGACTATTTATACACAGACACTAACTGCAATTTAAAAAGTCACAGGTGTGGGAATTTAACCTTTAATTGCCATTTAAACCTGTGTGTGTCACCTTGTGTGTCTGTAACAAGGCCAAACATTTAAGGGTATGTAAACTATTAATCAGGGCCATTTGGGTGATTTCTGTTATCATTATGATTTAAAAAGGAGCCAAACAACTATGTGATAATAAATGGCTTCATATGATCACTATCCTTAAATAAAAGACAGTGTTTTTGCATGATCAGTCATATTTTAAAAATCAATGCCAAAATTTCACAATTTCTGCCAGGGTATGCAAAATTTTGAGTACAAATGTACGCCCATGCCAACCAACAAACAAGACGAGAGAATGCGTAGCAACACCAAACAAAGCAACACCACGTATTCTCAAACTAAACGAAACCTGAGCGTACATCGCGAGACAAACACCACGCGATGCATGCAACAGGCGACAAAAACAAGACAGGACACCTGTCCGGACATGAAACACAAGACAGCTCGCGACCCGGGCACATAGCGCAACGCGAGGCACACCCATGTTCACGAGAGACAGGCATAAACTATTGATGCGAGTGCATGCCGCCAAGATAACATAAGCACGGTGTACCCACGTCAGTAACAGACAGAACATGGAGCATGAGTGTCCAGATCTCAACACAGACTGATACCGAACCAGACAGGAAGTCAGGATCCAGACACCATGCTCCGGACATGAAACAAGACAGACCGAAGAGTGCAGGGAATTCAACCGAAACCGTGCACTCACACAAAGACAGACAATGAAACACAAGACAGACATGGGACCATAATGCCATGGTTCTGTCAGACAAAAACCCAAACTGAGAGAGTGACAGGACTGTGACTGATATGTATATATATGTATGTAATAGTTAAATCTATTGATGTGTGTGATGGAACGAGATGATATGATTGCCACAAACATTTTTTCTCAAATTTGACCAAATCACAAACAGAAGGTTGACTTTTCTTTTGCTAAAATCGGTCTATACTTACCGAAATGCAAAACACTGCCCCTAGTGGCAAGTGTTGTTGGGTGTATAGGCACTTGTGAGCTCCATTTTCTGGGTGTAATGTCCACAGAGGGCCAAAAGTAAGTTATTTTCAGCTGTACATGGTGTAATACAGTGAAGAGAAATGCATATTTATCACACAAGACTTAATATAAGGGTGAGTAAATGACAGAATTTCCCATTTTTAGGTGCACTACTCTTTTAACTTGTGGCTCTTTTTTTTGACAAACACTACCCAAGATAAAATTGTTGCAGTTCATGAACCCTGGTCTGAACCCTGGTCTCTTTTGAAAGAAGACACTTAGGAGATGTGGTCCAAAAGTCAGAATTAATTAAAGTCAAAGAAATTAGTTAGAAAAGTTCAAATTGATTGCAAATTATTTAAAATAATATTTGCATTAAAATATATGACACTTCCTTGCCACAACCTAAAAGCTCAATGGAAGCCACAAGTCATAAGTCTTACCATGTTTAAGTTCTAATCTGAGGGTGATTACAATCTACTTTGAGTTTTATGGATCATTTTCTAAGACAGTGTCAAGTGAACTTTCTAAAAGGCTACTTCAAATGCTAGCCAGATAATCACATTTATTCAGTTCATTTAAACTCCGACTTTTACCTGATATGCTGAAAATTGCTCTGTTAATGTTTTCACTTTCACAATTACGAATGACGTACAAATCATATATTGTACATAAAATATTTTCATTTCAAAATGACGAATTTCGCCAAAAGGTGAGTATTTGCATCCTTGAAAATTACTGTCAGTCAAATCAAAATCAAATCAAATCAAATCACATTTATTGTCACACAGCCATATACACAAGTGCAATGGTGTGTGAAATTCTTGGGTGCAGTTCCGATCAACATAGCAGTCGTGACAGTGATGAGACATATACCAATTTACAATAACATCAAATTAACACAACACAATTTAAAGTCTAATATACACATAATTACACATAACACAATATACAAATAATAACATACACTGTACAGTATACAATACGCACAATATAGATACACATTATTCAATAAAAATAAAAAATAAAAAAGTATATATAGTAGTATATATAGAATGTACAGTAGGTTGTATTGTACTGTATTGACATTCAGGTGGTCGGTTGATAGTAAGTTGTTAAGAGAGAATGGAGGGAGGGAAGCTCACCTCCGATGATGTGTCTGGCAGTTCGCACCACCCTTTGCAGTGCTTTGCGGTTGTGGGCTGTGCTATTGCCGTACCAGGTGGAGATGCAGCCAGTCAGGATGCTCTCTACAGTGCAGGTGTAGAACCGTGTGAAGATGTGGCGGTTCATTCCAAACTTCCTCAGCTGTCTCAGGAAGAAGAGGCGCTGATGAGCCTTCTTCACAACGACTTCAGTGTGGATGGACCATGTGAGTTCCTCAGTGATGTGGACACCCAGGAACTTGAAGCTGCTGACTCTCTCCACTGGTGCTCCATTGATGGTGATGGGACTGTGTTCTCTTTCTCTTCTCCTGAAGTCCACCACAAGCTCCTTTGTCTTACTGACGTTGAGGGAGGGGTTGTGCTCCTGACACCAGTGAGTCAGAGTGTACACCTCCTCTCTGTAGGCTGTTTCATCATTGTCAGTGATCAGACCTACCACCGTCGTGACGTTAGCAAACTTAATGATGGCATTGGAGCTATGTGTTGCCACACAGTCATGTGTGTACAAGGAATACAAGAGTGGGCTGAGAACACAGCCTTGTGGGGCTCCAGTGTTGAGGGTCAGTGATGAGGAGATGTTGCTGCCTATTCTAACCACCTGGCGTCTGCTTGACAGGAAGTCCAGGATCCAGCTGCACAGCGAGCTGTTTAAGCCCAGAGCCTGGAGTTTCTCATCTAGCTTGGAGGGCACTATGGTGTTGAATGCTGAGCTGTAGTCTACAAACAGCATTCTCACATAAGTGTTCTTTTTTTTTTCAAGGTGGGAGAGAGCAGTGTGTATTGTAGATGCAATGGCATCATCAGTGGAGCGGTTGTTGCGGTAAGCAAACTGCAATGGGTCAAGAGAGAGAGGCAGCACAGAGCAGATGTAATCTCTGATTAGTCTCTCAAAGCATTTGCTGATGATGGGGGTCAGAGCAACAGGACACCAGTCATTTAAGCAAGTTATTTTTGATTGCTTTGGAACAGGCACAATGGTGGATGTTTTAAAGCATGTGGGGACTACAGACAAAGAGAGGGAAAGGTTGAAAATGTCTGTAAAAACACCAGCCAGCTGGTTCGCGCACACTCTGATGACGCGGCCCGGAATGCCGTCTGGGCCCGCGGCTTTGCGGATATTCACCCGTCGGAAGGATCGGGTTACATCCACTACAGAGACGGAGAGTGAACTAACCTCTGTAGCTTCGGCCGCGAGAGCTCTCTCCGCGAGGGCGGTGTTACTTCCCTCAAAACGAGCATAAAAAGTATTTAGCTCATCCGGGAGAGAGGCAGCAGTGTTCATGGCAGAGTTTTTATTCCCTTTAAAGTCCGTGATGATGTTAATTCCCTGCCACATGCTTCTAGAGTTGGTGGTGTTAAACTGTCCTTCAATCTTGTTCTTGTACTGGCATTTTGCTGTTCTTTCGGAGGGCATAACTGGCTTGTCTATGCTCCTCCGCGTTACCGGAATTGAAAGCGGAGGTCCGCACATTAAGTGCCGTGCAAACATCGCTATTTATCCATGGATTCTGGTTCGGGTAGATCCATATTGTTCTGGTCAGAACTACGTCCTCCACGCACTTTTTGATGAAACACATTACGCTATCAGCGTAAAGTTCAATGTCGTCATCAGAGGCGGACCGGAACATCTCCCAGTCCGTGTGATCAAAACAGTCCTGTAGCGTAGAGTCTGACTGGTCCGACCAGCACTGGATCGTTCTGAGGGTTGGTGCTTCCTGTTTCAGTTTCTGCCTGTAAGCGGGCAGAAGCAGAATGGAAGAGTGGTCCGATTTGCCAAATGGTGGGCGGGGGAGGGATTTGTAGCCATCCCGGAAGGGAGAGTAGCAATGGTCCAAAACCCGGTCCCCTCGTGTGTTGAAACTAATGTGCTGGTGGTATTTTGGTGCGACTGATTTGAAACTGGCTTTATTAAAGTCCCCGGTCACAATGAATGCGGCCTCAGGGTGCACGGTTTCCTGCTCACTTATACTCCCACATAGTTCCTTGATTGCCCGGTCTGTGTCGGCTTGTGGGGGAATGTACACAGCAGTGATAATGACCGCTGTGAATTCCCTCGGTAGCCAGAATGGTCGACACAGAAGCATAAGAAATTCCAGATCAGGAGAGCAGAAAGACTTATAGAATGTACTTTCCTCTGATCACACCAGGATTTGTTGATCATAAAGCATACACCACCACCTCTGCTTTTACCTGAGAGGTCTTTCGCTCTGTCCGCTCGGTGCACGGAGAACCCTGCAGGTTCAATGGCTGAGTCTGGAATCTCCGCAGACATCCAAGTTTCTGAAAGGCAGATAATGCAGCAGTCCCTCATCTCTCGTTGGAAAGAGATCTGCGCTTTCAGCTCGCAGAGCTTGTTATCCAGAGACTGAACATTTGCCAGTAGAATACTGGGTAGCGTGGGTCGATTTGCGCGGCGTCTTACTCTGATGAGAACACCGGCTCTGTTTCCCCTTTTCCTCCTGCGTTTCCACATCCGGACTGCCCAGACAAAGGGCTCCGCTTGCGTGTTTGTAAATAGCGGGTCGGCATTGAGGAATTTGAAGTCCAGTTTACGGTGTGAAATTGCTAAACCAATGTCCAAAAGTGTTTGTCTGTCATAGACAATAAGGCAGACAACATCCAAGACAAAAAACATAAGAATAGTGAACAAAACAAACAAAACACTACCATGTTGTATCGGAGCTCGCAACGCAGCAGCCATACTCGGCGCCATCTTGAGTTCTAATCTGTACAACATTGAAATCTTAAAATAGTGGGAAAATGCTGCATTTTAGTTAGATACTTACAGTAATCTTACAAGGCATTAACACTCTTAACCTGAACTGCTGATGACCGTGCTGATGCGTTGCGCAGGAATAACCAGATTCGCACTTAGCTTTTATGAGTCCCATCTTCTTTGGTTTGATGGGCCATCTCAAACGACATTGGACCACCAAACACACTAAAAATGTTTTTAAAAACTTTTATAAACCATTATGTATCCCATCCCCTGCAACAACTTAATGACAATTAGACAGCAGAGCGTAATGGACTGCAGCAGACCAGCAATAAGGATATCAATTATTGAGACAATTATAGGACAATTTGGCCAAATCTGATGGGAAGAAACAGTTTGTGGGTCTGTATTGTAGTTGGCTCCTGACGGGTGATGGAAGTCATATTCCATGGCAAACACATTTGATTGTGTAAGATACAGTAGTTTGAATGCACCAGTAGTGTCACAGACTACACAGATTCCCTAGACCTTTAAAGCATTAATCGAATCAGTGGTTTATTTGTAATTTTTTTTGCTGGGATAAATCTTGGCGTCTAACACATAGAGACAAAGACAGTCGAGACAGGGACAGTAAAGAGAACTGAAGGAAGAAACTGAATGCAAGCTTATCACAGTACAATAAAATGAGAAACAGTGAGTATCTGTAAGAGCTTAGAGAGAAAAAGGAAGAGGGACGTGGACGTGACCTTTTTAAGAACCAGAGTTTTGCAATGCATGCTTTCTGGTACTCTCTCATGTTGTGCATGTGTGCTGGTTAGAAATGTGAAAACATACACAAGAGAGCTCCCAGTTTTGTTCATCGGTTGAGAATTCTTGGGTAAATATAAAATTTTACACAAAGTGCTGCTAAATTACATCAAATATGTGTTCAGAAGAGTCGTATGTTAAAATTGAGAGTTTGTTATGGATTATTTTTGAAGGATGCATATGGATTACATGTGTGGAGTTTGACCACGTTTTGCACACATGTAGGACTGGGGATGTAAATTTAGAATTGATCATATCTTATTTAATAATTTATAGCCCAGAGTGTTTTCCAATTAAGTGAACATGTGTAATGAGAATTCTATTGTTTAAACTGTTATACATGTCCTTTAAGCCTGGTTAAAAATGCATAAAATGCTTTGTGATTTAAGCATGTATTAAGATGATGTATGCTGAAGCATATGGGTAGGCTAATGCTCTGTTTGTATTTTCATTTGGATATTAGCCTCTTCCATAGTTCATTTTCGCATTTCATTTTAGTATTTCATTGTACCGTATTTCTTTCTACTGATTTTTTTTGTGCTGAAATTCACTGAATAGTTTTTTCTCTCATTTGGGACATTGTTCTTTTTGAGTCACATTTACAAATTGTCAGAAAACTCCTGGATTGTAATCCAATTTTTCATTCTTCAAATAAGTACAAGTTTTATTTTTTATTCTCTTTTTTATATATAAAAAAACAAACAAACAAAAAAACAGTAGTCATCAGAATAAAACCCCAAAATATATTTTTTGTATCCTGTGGTGATTATTTTCAACTCACCAGCTAAACAAAAATGAAAATTCTCTCATCACTTACTCACTCTCATGATATCCCTGGTGTGTCTGACTTTCTTTCACATTTGAAGAAAAATAGAAAAATATCTTAGCTCAGCAGGTCCTTAAAATGCAAGTGGATGGTGATCTGACATTTGAAGCTCCATAAATCACAGATAGTCAGCAAAAACATCATTGATACAACTTCAGCGGTTAAATTAATGTCTTCTAAAGCGATGGGATCACTTTTGGTATGAAAAAAGATCAATATTTCAGTACTTTTTAACCGGTAAGCGACAGTGTGGAGTTCACACGGTCTCTCGTATGACGTATTCGCGTTGCCATGTTACGGACGTAATCTCACATTCTCCACTTGGTTGAGACATCTAGAATAAGCACAAAAACGCACCATTGTGAGTAAAGAAACAGATAAATCTAAACCAAAACTAATGAAGCTTCTGTACAGCGTTCCTGCTACTCACTTGTAAACAGCACTGCTCTTCCGGCAGTGATGCATGTACCTCAGTTCTCATGTGTCTCATATGCCAATGCGATTACGTCATACACGCATACTGTGCTGAAAGCGATGGATTATAGTTAAACAGTACTTAAATATTGATCTTTTTCACACCAAAAGCGATCGTATTGCATTAGAAGACATTAATTTAACCGCTGCAGATGTATGGATGATGTTTATGCTGACTGTCTGTGATTTTTGGAGCTTCAAAAGTCGGATCACCATCCACTTGCATTTTAAGGACCTACTGAGCTGAGATATTTCTCTATTTTTCTTCAAATGTGTTCTGGTGAACTCACTCATTAGGGTGAGTAAATAATGAGAGAACTTTCATTTTGAGTGAACTAACCTTTTAACATACTGCAGATAATTTAGAAGGGATCATGTAAGCCGCACATTATTGCAAAATAAAGCCATTCAGGGTGATCAGGATCCCAACGCAAAATAAATGGGTTTTGTATCATCCTATAGGGTTTATTTGTGAAATTACTGACTACATTATCCCACTTATTACATGGCTACTAACCAAATAAATAAATAAGTGAACACGAAATGATGTAGTAGAAATTATTTATTTTAGTATGTGAGAAGAAAGACACTGAGACATGAAACTAGCATAACATGGTGCTTGCAACACCAAAGTTTGATTGCCAGGGAACAAACTATAAAATATATAAAATATACAGTATACCTTGAATGCATTGAAAGTAGCTTTGAATAAAAGCATCTGCCAAGTGAATATTAATATAATATAATACAGTAGAATGTAATATCTAATATAATGTATATAATTCCAGAGAGCCATGTAACAAAGGTATAGAGATAATGCTGTGAGTGTGAAAGATGTTGGGAGGTGAACTGTGACCCTGAGACTGATAAACATAGTCCAGATGGGGACTGAGGGGCCGAGAGAGGGGAGCCCAGCAGGACTGGCCATCACACCCTCAGTCAGGGCTCATGAGAAGTTTCTCAGCCCCATTTCCCTCCTCTAAAAATACTTCTTTATTCTCCTCTAGGCCTCTCCCCCACTAGGCATCCACATTTGTGTTATCCACATTACACTGTCCACTGTCCATTTCCAAGTGGTAAATATTTTCCTCTCACCTCTCTGGTGAAGGTCTCAGAGGAGTGGTGAGAATGAGAGAAGCAGCAACTATCATCACTGTAATGAGTACTACTGTGTGTGTGTGTCTGTGTACACACAACGAAAGGCAAAGAGGTGATAAGAGCTCTTTACGAGGGTGATAAAATGCTCTCTTTGTGTGATAAGTGTGCAATGAGTTCTAATTGTGTACAGCCATTGGATCACTCAAAGTGAACAGTTTAACATTTAATTTCTTATCAGTATTTTACACAATTTAAATGAAAGTTTAGATCAAATTTGTGTGAATCAAACCATGCAAAAACATTATTTTGACAGAATTGATTAATAATAATTATGGTCAATAAAATTGTCCATTTAAAAATTAATACAATGTTGCATTCATTTACTCACCCTCATGTCATTCCAACATGTATTATAAAAAAAAAAAAAAGTAAATAGGAGAAGAATATTGGCACTTTTTTTCCTGGCCTTCACAGGGTTTCTTTGCTATGATCACAATAAATAGTGACTCCGGTCTGTCAAGCTCGAAATAGGCAAAAACATCATAAACCACTGTAAAAGTAATCAATACGACTTGTGCACAAAGTCTTCTGAAGCCATATGATCACTTTGTGTGATGAAGAGAATTAAATTTAAGTTGTTATTAATCCTCAAATGAAATCATTAATAAAGTGCTTAAACTCAAATATGACAACTGCTCCGATAACATCAAACCTCATTCCAAATGTGCAACGTTTGGTCACAAGACCAATTATGAGAACTGATTCTGCCAAACATCTTTTGTGTTCTACAGAAGAAAGACATTTATCGGGTTAGGAACAATGAAAACGATGATAGAATTTTAATTCTGGGGTGAACTATTCCTTTAATTCTGTGCTAGTTTTGCATGTGTTTGTGTCTAATAGACATTTGTTGAATGGTATTTGTTATTTATTGAATGTTAATAAATCTCAAAATGCTCAAGCATTTAAACTAAATTATGAAGGCTCTTGAAAGAACATGATGGTGTCTGGTGCATTAGTGCATCATGGTATGATGATTTATAAATGTCATGCCAAATTAGACAACCCTCCCATCGCCAGCCCATCTGTACACACAAACCTAGACACACACTCATACACAGTATAAAGCATTATTAATGTGATCTTTACACACTTTATACACATGATCTGTCCATCATTTACAGCCCTTTTTCAATCTGGTCCCCACTCTAATGTGTGATGCATGCCTCACTCTCTTTAAACACAAATCCATTTTACATGTGGAGGAGAGCTATAATGTTACATAAGCTACAGAACATTTTGAGAAGCTTGTGTAGTATCCATCTGTACCATTAAAGAAGAGTCCTCTCTCTATTCTCACTCTCTCTGTCTCTCGTTAGGTGAATGTTCTGTTTCAGCTGGCTAAAAACAAAGACACGCTTCACCTTGCAGTGACCAGGGAGCTATTTCTGGCATCTCTTGCTAACGCGTGTCGCTGATGACTCCTTAATATGTGCTGTCACTAAGCCGTTTCTAGGAAGCTTTCTGAATCTTGGTCTTTTAAGGAGAGGTGTCAGTTCTAAAGTCAGAACAATGTATTCTATTCTATTCTATTCTATTCTCTACTCAGAATATTACAGAACAATATATAATAATTAACATTAGGTCATTCTTAACATGGTAACTTTTGTGACCCAAGTTTAACACATTTAGCATACAGGATCTCCAAAAAAAAAAAAAAAAAAGAACCTATTGGTTTCATAATAAATTAGACATAAGCAGTCACTCAAATAATATTTTTTATAAGAAAGCAGAATGGAAATAGTAATATTTTTATATATCAGATCAGTCTCTTCGCAAGCCCATTCTAATAAATAAAACAGAATCTATCCTTAGAAAAAGCCCCTGTCAATACAATAAAATCGCACAAAGAGCCTTTAAGGAAACCATACAAGAGTCATTGACAAATAAGGTTGTCCAAAATTATAAATATAAGAAGTCTTTAAAAAATCTTGTTTAAAACACATCAAGCTCTTAATATTTGTATCCATGTTAGTTTAATACAATTTAAAAAAATATTTATATAATTTTCAACAACAAAAAATGAAAAAATAGAAAGATTTAATGACTTAAAATGTCAAGTGGTGTAACCATCAAGAACTGTAAAAGGAATAAAAATAACCTCCTTGCACCTTAAATATTAAGTGTACATAACTTAATTATTAATAAAAAAAAGTTTTCAAACAAATTTTCAAGGAAAGTTTTTTTGTTTTTTACAAATATCACTAATATAGTCACTAATATAAAGATGTTTTCTTTGGGTTACTCCATTTGACCAGAATAAAATGTGCCTTTTCATTAAAAAAAAGTCGAAATATCAGATATAAAAAAAAAACAAAAACAAAAAATACTGTATGTCGGTTCTACCGGATGACTTTGATTTGGTGGACAAAAGTTTTTAAAATATTCAAAAATATTTTAAAACTAAATTGTTTTTAAGAAATAATAAATAAAAGATCATTCAAAAAAAGAAATTTTATCAACAAGGAGACTTTGTTTTTCTTTTTTTTTTTCCTGAGTGACTATTTGCACCCCGGTGTAAATAGCATCTGCCACACAGTGTCTGCACTGTTTATTTGCACCCCAATAGTCTGGTGGAACCACGGAAATATACGACAAATGAAACAACTGTTGCTGCAGTGGCATGGGATGTAAATATGGTGTAAATATATAGTGTTGTCCTAGCAACACCGGTTCGATTCCACCTTTTGTCCAACATTTTTTTTTTACCATCTGATTTCCTGTTTCCACTCTTAATATTTCCTTTAATACTATACAATAATAAATAAAAATTAAAGGTTGATTTCATCACAGTGATTTGGTCATGGTGAATGTCGGGGAGTGCAGAGAAGGGTTTGATCCGGAGGCCGGGTCTGTTGATCGCACTCATTCCCATGGCTTGACATTGCTTGTGTGTAGATTGCATCATTGTATTACTATAATAATAATGTAGTAACCATGTTTTTTGGCAGAAACCTTAGTTTTAATGCAGTTAACCATGGTGTTACTACAGTAATATGGTGGTAATATAGTAACCATGGTTAATTTTGTGGTTACTATAATTTTACTACAAAATACCATGTTGAAACTATGGTTACTGTTGTAAAACCAAGGTTATTTTTTCTAAGGGAAGGTTAAGGTTAGGTTTAGCAGTAGGGGTTGTTGTAGGGTGTCTGTGGGACTCTAAATAAACACAATAGATAGACACACTGCAGTGATGTCCATATACTGTATGTTGGTATTTAAATATAAATGCAAAAAGCATCTGCTTTTTTCTCTCTCTCTGTCTTCGGACAGTTACACCAGTTGAATTTACCCTTCAGAAAGAATATTAAAATTAACTCAGAAACTGAAAACATGTTCATCATAGAGGTGTATTCAAGCAACTGTTTTGTATGAATTGCATTTTTAATGTATTTTCCAAATAGATTAATAGATTCGGACAAAAGATTTAGTGTCACGTCACTGACCCACAAACAGAACTGGGGGAGAGAATTTAGCATATTCATTAGCATATTAATCTGTGCTTTTAAGCAAAAAAAGCACAGTTCTGATGCAGAGAGAGAGAGAGAGAGAGAGAGAGAGAGAGAGAGAGAGAGAGAGAGAGAGAGAGAGAGAAAGAAAATCTACACACAATTAAAGAGGATTTTTTATTTCTAATACACTAAACTGGACAGAGTGCAGTCATCTTTCACGGCATGCCCAAAAGGAAGCGACATTTGTGCCAACACCCCAGTCTATGTACCTCCCCCTCTGCCGAAAAGCAGCTTATGGATTACAGCAAAAGCGGTACACATTTATGTGATGCAAACCCTCTGTGACGAAGCAAACAAAACCAATGTGTCTTAAACAAATGTACATTGTGGGCCTACATGATTATGATAGTGGTAATTCTGTTACTCAGCATGCATCTCAAATATAGGCAAAGTTCTGCTACTTTACAGCATGTGTACATCCACTGATGGAGCCAGGCTTTATGTAAGAAGATAAGGCAAGGTGAGAGGATGCAGAGAGGTCTAACACAAAGCTTACAATGCACTCACCACCACACTACTGTCACAAATCAAGTGGCCAAGAGCAGGTGTGCTAATCTTACCACACACATCCATGGATAAAACATGACGTGTGAGTGAGAGGTTGTATGTCTTTGCGAATGTATGTGGTTTAGGTTTTACTTAAATTGAGGGTACCAAATGTCCTCACAAGAACAGTAAAATCTGAAATGACCTAATTGTGGGGACCAGCCATAAGTCCCCACAAGGAAAATGGATTAATAAGCATACAAAATAATGTCTTAATGAAAATGTAGAAGACTTTCTGTAAGTGTTTGGCTTAGGAGTAGGGTTACGTGATAGTAAACATTATTAGCTCAGTATATAAACAATAGAAGTCAATGGAAAGTGCCCACATGATATAAAAACTAGCATGGAAACAAAGAGACAGAGTGTGACTGCATTCTATCTAATCCCATTAGACTGTTCCCGCTGTCTTTCACTGGTCAGCAAACACGCAGTCCCACCCCAAATTCACGTCATTGGTTGAGCCAATGTTGCAGTTTCGAACTGGTCAGGATACCCATACAAACAGAGCAATATTTTGATAATTCCACATTAAGTATGTTTACATGCAGTCATTTTCATCAATCAGAATAAATTCAATCAAGTTGCAGTACTGATTATAAATACCCTAAACTTTCAATCCGAAACAAATTTTTATTTCCATGTGATTTTTGCTTCTGAGTCGAACCTACGGCTTAGGCTCCGTGTAGTCACCAACACTTGGCAGTTGACATATGCTACCGTTGCCATGTTGTCTGTCTGAACTAACACGTGTTTGCCCTGGATCAACGGCCGAAACCTCCGCAGGGTGAGCAGAATTGCCAACAACTCGAGGCAGTTGATGTGCCAATGCAGTCGCGGGCCCGTCCACAAGCCGGCGGCTGCGTGCCCTTTGCAAACAGCGCCCCAGCCTGTTTTGGAGGCGTCCGTCATGACCATGACGCACCTGGAGACCAGTTCTAGGGGAACACCTGCCCATAGAAACGAGAGGTCGGTCCAAGGGCTGAAAAGACGGTGACAGACCGGCGTGATGACCACACGATGTGTCCCGTGGCACCATGCCCATCTCGGGACTCGAGTCTGAAGCCAGTGCTGAAGCGGTCTCATATGCATCAACCCGAGCGGGGTGGCCACTGCTGAGGATGCCATATGCCCCAGGAGCCTCTGAAAAAGTTTCAGTGGAACCGCTGTTTTCTGTTTGAATGCCTTCAAACAGACCAACACCGACTGGGCGTGCTCGTTCATGAGGTGCGCTGTCAAAGAGACTGAGTCCAACTCCAAACCGAGAAAAGAGATGCTCTGAACCGGAAGGAGCTTGCTCTTTTCCCGGTTGACCTGAAGCCCTAGTCGGCTGAGGTGTGCACCAAGTCCCTGTGTGCACACAACATGTCCTGAGAGTGATCTAAGATTAGCCAGTCGTCGAGATAGTTGAGAATGCGAATGCCCACCTCCCTTAGCGGGGCAAGGGCTGCCTCTGCAACCTTCGTGAAGATGGGAGGAGACAGGGACAGGCCGAAAGGGAGGACCTTGTACTGATATGCCTGACCCTCGAATGCAAACCGCAGGAAGGGTCTGTGTGGAGGAAGGATCGAGACGTGGATGTACAAGTCCTTCAGGTCTACCGCCGCGAACCAATCTTGATGCTGGACGCTCACCAGAATGCGTTTTTGCATCCGCATCTTGAACGTGAGTCTGTGTAAAGCCCAGTTCAGTACTCACAGGTCCAAGATTGGCCGCAACCCACCGCCTTTTTCGGTACGAAGTAGGGGCTGTAAAACCCCTTCTTCATCTCGGCTGGAGGGACAGGTTATATCGCGCCCTTCCGTAGGAGGGTAGAGATCTCCGCGCAAGGTAGCAGCGTTTTCGTCCTTCACCAAGGTGAAGTGGACACCGCTGAACCTGGGCGGATGCCCGGCGAACTGAATCGGACGGTCCGGACCAGCCATCGCGACGGATTGGAAAGCGCAAGCCATGCGTCCAAGTTCCGCGCAAGGGGGACCAAAGGGACAATGTTGTCGGACGTACCGGCAGGTGGGGCCTCGCGGCGGGGCGGAGCTCGAGGTGCCACACCATGTCATGGCCGTGCTGAGTCTAAGGACATCGAAGCACTTACCTGGCTCCTTGTGACCACCCCCGGAACAGCCTGGGACGGCGGAGGAAGAGGCCTGTCCTCGTGACCCGTGGAGACTGTCACATCGGGGGCAGATTTGTGCCACAGCTGGATGCTCAGGGGCGGGAGACTGCCGCTGGAGCACCAAACCTGCCAAATAGAGTGGTGGAGGGTGGTCGTGATGACGGCCTTGCACACCGGATACGTGTCCCAGGGAACAAGGAAACTGCTCTTGCTGAATTCTTGAGTACTGCAGCCACTGGGGCATGCAGCGCAATTAAATGCAAAGGTAACAAAAAGATGGAGAGGTCTGCTTACCAGCTCCAGAGCAGCGGGTTTCGTCATCCCTGGGTCACCCGTCTCAAGGGTGCTTTGAAGCCTTTCATGGGTTCTGGGCGGCTGCGAGATGGGTGGCGTCTGCTTCCTGCGGTGGGCTCCACGCCGGGGCCAGGCCGAAGGGGCAGGCTGCGGCGGAACCAGTGCAGTCACTGCAGGGGGACACCCTTGGCGATGAGCAGACGGGGTGCGGGATCTTGAGCCGCGCCGGGGCAGGATATGCCGGATAGCCTCTGTCTACTGTTCCACTGTTGAGAACTGCTGGGCAAAGTCCTAGACGGTGTTGCCGAATAGGCCAGCCTGGGAGATGGGGGCAGCAAGGAATCGTGATCTGTCGGCCTCACCCATCTTGACCAGGTTGAGCCAAAGGTGGCGCTCCTGGACCACTAATGTGGACATCGTCCGGCAGAGAGACCACGCCGTGACCTCCGTCGCTCGGAGAGCGAGGTTGGTCGCCGAGCGCCGCTCCTGCATCAATCCTGGGGTGGAACCACCCTCGTGCAGTTCCTTTAGCGCCTTGGCTGACTTGCGGGAGAGCCATGGCATGCAGGGCGGAGGCGGCTTGTCCAGCGGCACCATAGGCCTTGGCCGTCAGAGACGACGTAAACCTACAGGCCTTGGATGGGGGCTTTGGGCACCCGTGCCAGGTGGCAGCGCTCTGCGGGCATAGGTGCACCGCGAGCGCCTTTATCCACTGGGGGATTGCCGAATAGCCCTTGGCCGCCCCACCATCGAGGGTAGTGAGGGCAGGGAAGCTGAAAAGATCGGGACCGGTCAGTAAAAAAGTGCATCCCACGACCTTGTCAGCTCTTCATGCACTTCCGGGGAAAAAAGTAACGGGGGCGGGGCGTGGCTTTGAGCGGCGCTGCGAGCCCAGGAACCAATCATCGAGCCGCGAGGGTTCAGGGAAGAGCGGACGCTTGCGCCGCGAGCCCAGGAACCAATCATCGAGACGCGAGGGTTCAGGGAAGAGCCAACGCTCGCGGCTGCCTGGGAAAGCATGTCGTCATCTCCGCGTCAGCCTGTGACTGGGCAATCGTCCCCGAAGGGAGGAGCCCAGCTGAGGCTTCCGCGTCCGACTGGACGAGCCCGCTCTCCGATGCTGCGCTCGAGAGCTCATCACTTTCGCGGGCTCCGAATAAGAGGTCGAACTCACCGTGAGACGAGCCGGCGGACTCATCTGGAAGCCCGATCGGGGCAGACAAGCGTGCTGGGGAATGGGAGGTCTGTGGGGGGATACCCGGTGGAGGCGGTCCCATTGGGGTCCCCAAATCGCCCCCAGTGCTAGCCGCGCTGGCCTCATACCTGTGGGTAAAAGGACCGAGGCGGGGAGCCTCTGGGGTGGCTTGCTTTCTTATGAAGGTGAGCCGCGACCGCATCGTTGCCATGGATATGTCCTCGCAATGAGAACATGACCATCCATGAACGCTGTCTCCGCGTGAGCAGTGCCCAGACACGAAAGACAGTGATCGTGACCGTCAGAAGGCGAGAGATAACGAGCGCAACCAGGAATAACACACAATCGGAAAGGCATCTTTAAAAAGACGCGTCTTTAAAAAGATGTTCCGTGTGTGCCGCTCTTTTAGAGAAATATACTCTTTTAGAGAAATATACTCTTTTATTTCTGCCAAAGCGCCCAGGGACATTCTCTGCAGTGCACCAGTGCAGAGGAGGGTGAAGCTGCTGAAATGCACTGTCAGATCCAGCAGAGGTGAATGAACAGTCGTGGGAATTCAGCTCAATGTGCATGACCGTTCGGCTCCGAAGAGAAAATCTGAATGAGTGGTTGCATACCAGCTCCTTTTATACCCGTATGTCCGGGGGAGTGGCATGCAAATACCACTCACCAATTTTCATTGGCCTTTTATCAAAGGCCAGAGGTGTCTCGGGCTCCCAAGAGTGACCCCTAGTGTCACTACATCGACACAACGTCGAGTGAGTGACAGATAGGGAACAGCAGATTCTCCCGATTGAGACAATTGCTTTAATGGTCCCGAGTCCAAATACAATGTAATATAATGCATAGTTATTGAAATAAACTGGGATAAAATGCAACGCTACCTCAGATATCCTTGTTATCATCCTGGGGGCAGTCTCTGGTTAAAGTGGACCAATCATAGCTGTTGTGGTCTGCATCAACGCAATGCACAGTTACATTTTTGAAGAGGTGCACATCAGGCTACGGTGTAGGCTACGCCGCAACTGCCGTAGCTACGCATAGCCTACACCATAAGATCAACACAGAAGTATAAATCGGCCTTTACAAGTATTCCGAACAACACTGCACATGCAAAGAGCATCAGTCGTCGTCTTCTGAAGAAGTGGAGAAAGGCGAAGAAAGCCACTGTGATGAGCGAACATGGCACCAAAGTCGGGAATTACCTTTAGTGGTTTCTGCACAGGAAAAAGCATTTTAACATAGAAAAAATTAAAATAAACACGCCAGCTGCAACATTGCCATGTAGACAGGAAGTGCTTCTTAGAAGCAGACAGGGAAGTGAAAAAGGTAGTGGGTGATGCACGTTATGTGTCAATACTCAGGAACTGGACACATATGACCCATTCATTTCCAGACCCAAAATTCCATTACCGCAGCAAGATAGCTTATCTGCAGAGCACTGACCCATGCCTAATAAATAATGTTAAGACAAACAGAGACAGGTTGCTGATCATTCTGATATCTAAACTTTCACAAAGATGCACAGTATATGACATTTGCACTTCTTGGAGCCAGCACTTGATATACCCCTATATGTATCAAACTTCTGCAATTAATTCAGCTCAAACCAAATAACATACAGACTCTATTTCAACTTTTTTTGCAGATACTGTTAGCCTTAGATGTGCAATCTATTTATGTAAATCTTTTAAGAAGTTTTTAAGAAATGTAAGATTAAAGTTTGAAAATCTCCCATTGACAATGATAGAATATTCAGAATTAAAAATGTAACCAACTGCGATGACATTATCATAATAATTTCATATTGAATTCCGAGTAGTCTTCTTTCCTTTATCCATCATACTGGATTGTGGTTGGTCCTGTCTTTCTTGCATTTATTTAATTATAATCATGTTTTCTGTGCATGAAAGAAAGATTTAGGTCTGGGTGTAAATTGAAATATATCTCTGAATACAACAAATTAAAATTAAGTTATGGTTTTTCATTATAGGGACAATGATGCACATGGCAGACTCATTGTATCACGCTCTCTCTATCTTATTTTATGAGATTGTGAGAAATATTGTTGGATGATTAGCCTACTGTTAGATCAGAACAGACAAGGGCACAATGCAATTGATTATCGTCCTCGTCTAATGGATTCTATATTTGTTACCTGGAAAACAAACACATACAACTAAACAGTCAATTAATCAATATCTTTTACAAAGCACTTTAAAAGACTAAAAAGGAATGTGACTTGGCTGGAAACAACTGAGAGAGATTATAGAGTAAGAGACTTCTGGTGGTTGCAGTAAGGACATAACAGTATAATTACCCATTCTTTTTTTCAATTATGCTGATGTGACATCAGTGCAAGGCTAATTTTACTGCAGATTATATGCCTCACCTGTTATAAGCAGATTTGCAGTCATAAGAACATTAATATTAAATATTGCAGAATATTATTGTGTGCCTTTTAATGATACAGTCTGTGTTACAGTACAATCAGCTTGGGATGCAATTTCTTTGGTGAGATTGGTATATGGACAGTAGGTGGAGGGTAGCCAGAGGACAATGAAAGCATCATGCTGTGCAACAAGGACAGGGAGTGTAATATTTAATCTGTGTCCTGGCTTTCTGTCATATTGTTTTTGCACAACATCTAATCTAGTTCTGCTCAGGGCCTCAATGAAAGAGAAGGAAAGAAAGCATCTAAAAGCCATTTCCATACCTATGTGATGCCATGTAAATTCACAAATTTTAAGAAATTCTATTTAAGACCCCATGAATCACTTTATTGTCTGAACATATTGTAGGGCTAGTCCAGTTTTATTTCAACAGCCAATAGGCTTTAGTTACATCACAGGCATAAACCATGATTTGCTACTTGTTAGTCAGTCAAACGTGGTATTTGGGGGAGGGACATTCTCATTCTAGAAAGTATTTGACTGGACAAAAATCTGCCAATTTACTCTGCCAGGTTACTGACAACTGCTCACTAGACATATTTTCATCAATTTAAAAGCACACAAAGTGGGCCATTGTACAAGCAAGGATTTCGAGTCACTTCGAGCGCTGCCTTTACCTGTGGCACTAACCAGTTCCAGAGACATACTGTAGGGCTGTTTCTCAATGTGCGTTCTTTTGTGTTCTTACGTTCTTATGGACTCGTTCTACGTCATCATCCACTGTAAAAGTTCAATTCCAATCCTCAAGAACGCAAGTACCTAGAATGCAGGAAATTACCTGGATGTGTCCTTGAAATCGAGGATTCATCAGATGGTGACTTGTGGGCAAGAACTCGGTACTACGGTGGCAGACGAAGGACATTTGTCGTTTTGTTTTTTCCTTAAGAGTTTCCCTCTGTAAGCTTGCGAAAGTCTGACGGCTCGTGAGAGTCATTATACTCCGTCGACGTTTGTTGCTTTTTTGGGCATCATTTTAATACAGTAATAAACATGGAGAAAATGAGTGTTTACAGACTTTATTCTTCTTTTTTTTTTTTTTTTTGGGGGGGGGGGGGGGGGGGGATTTTTCCCCTTTTTCACCCTATTTGGAATGCCCAGTTCCTAGTGTGCTTTTAAGTCCTTGTGGTGGCGTAGTGATTCGCCTCAATCTGGGTGGTGGAGGATGAATCCCAGTTGCCTCCGCGTCTGAGACCATCAACCCGCACATCTTATCACATGGCTTGTTGAGCGCGTTGCCACGGAGACATAGCGCGTGTGGAGGCTTCACGCGATCCACCACGGCATCTGCACTCAACTCACCACGCGCTCCACTGAGAACGAACCACATTATAGTGACCACGAGGAGGTTACCCCATGTGACTCTACCCACCCTAGCAACTGGGCCAATTTGGCATTCGAACTAGCGAACTCCAGGGGTGGTAGCCAGTGTCTTTTACCACTGAGCTACCCAGGCCCCCCTACAGACTTTTTTTAACGTGTCACTAGTCCTGCAAAACCTCACTGGTGTGATGATATTAATGCTGTCAATGGTGTGATAATGGCAGTAGTTCTGTCACTGGATTCAAATGTGCTGTGACGGTTAATTGCGCAACAGGAAGATCACAGCACATCTCAAAGCTCGCAATAGATGCATTCTACGTTCCCCTGTCCTTCCGAGTTCATTCTTCCAAGGTAGCTTAGCAAGACTGGTCTTCATAAGAACACAAGTCTGTTCTCTACGTTCTAAGAATTGAGAAATGCCCTAGGTTCTGGTCCCATGAAAACAAGGAAGTAATCGTGTTTAGATTATCGATGATGAGCACAATTCAGAGGGTGTATCTGTCCTCTAAGATTACATTTTCCCTCACATATGGTAAGGTTCAGGGTTTGGGTTAGGGTGTAGGTATAAAAAAAGATGCATTCTTATTGACTGTTTTGCATAATTTTTGACTAAAACTACTCGCTTTCCATCTTGCTATTAGTGCCACTCTGTGGACATTTTCACCCGGAAACAGTCACACATGCCCATGCATTCAACGACACTTCCATCTTCAGCCACTGGGGACAGTGGTTCGAATTTCGGTAAGCAAAGACTAATTTCAGTTAAAGAACTTTCGATCTACTGATGCTAAATTCACAGTTAGATCAGTATGGTGTAGTGCAAAAAGAGTGATCTGTATATTTGGTTAATTTTCCCAGAAGACCAAGACTGTACATTTTAAATGAGTAAAACTGAGCATATAGGTGGCATAACAGACATGGACTAAAAGTTGCAAAACTCAATTTTGATTTCATAGGGGTCCTGAAATGACAGGTGCTCTAGCCTACTTTAATTAAACACACAAAATAGACTAAGCAGACTTACAACTGTCAAATTCAACCAGCTTTAACTGCTGTAACAGGAGCTAAAACAACCCACACAAATGATGCACAACTGTCCTCCCAGGGCAACACAATCTGTCTGGTGTTTAAAGCTGGAAGATGAGAGATGACGCTGTTGTGGGACCTGCTTCCGCCATTTGCAGAGGCTGTGAAACCTGAATGGCAATGAAGGAGACATTGAGCTTGTTGCTGCAGTAACAGGGCAGCATTTGAAAAGGGGACTGACAGCTTACTCAATGCATGCAAGTGGCTTTGCAACAGGCCCTAAAGTAGGCAGAAAACTGCCAAGACCCTGTGTGCTCTTCCAACACAGCAGTGTCCCAGCCAGAAGTAATCATATCAAAAGCATTTAACATACAAGAGTGGAAAACATATTTTCTGGGCATCCAGATCAAGGCACAAAATAATTTCACCCATTAAAATTCCAACAATTTTTCAAACTTATATTTTGCATTTGTTAAAAATATCAACATTGCATAAATATATTACTGTTGTAATCCATTTGCAACCCTGCTGGATAAACAAAAAAATTATATCAAATCCTAAATCAAATAATATTTTACAAAACGAGAGAATGTCTTATTAGCACAAACCTTTCATTTTAATTTTTTTTTTTTTTTTTTTTTTTTTAACAATGTGGTCTGTGAGGTAATAATTCAGAGCTGTGGGTGACCCTCTCGACTGAGGTGAGGCTGTGTGGAGCACACACCCCTCCTCCTCTTGATGTGCTGCTCAATCCACATGCCTCCAATTTGCTGCTGAGTCTGTTCCTTATGAATTATTGAGACTTGCAGAGCAGCAGAGAGCCACACTGTGCTGCAACGACTCTCAGAGTGCAGCATGACAGAAATTCAGTTCCTATAAATTCAGTCCTACATTTCAATGAACAAACTTGACTCCCTTCCCACGTTAACACCGCTTTTTAGAATTGGTTGAATTGGCATATAACTGACCCTAACCTATCATTAAATACATTTTGGATTTCTGGCTGAAGATGTGTTAAAGGTACAAAATGTCAAGGAAGATAGTGGGTCTGTTCCAAAACCTAGCGAGTTGCCTCAATGTCTCCTGCCTGCATAGGCATCTGTCTTCTATGGCAGCATTCTAACTGAAATGGAACCTCATAAGAGACCAATTTTGCACAACTCCGCGTGTCATTCAAATAGAGCTCCTCACGCGCAGCATACGGGAGACTCAACTCGCAACTTATTTCATGCAAGAGGAACAACACAATATTCAAATGAGCATAAATATACTTAGCACACACATTTGTGGTAAAATAGTACGTTTTCTATCATTTTAAACAAGTGTAGTCAATACTTTTCAGTACAGAATGGTTTATTATTAACATATTAAAAAATAAACATTCCTCTTGCTTCGTTCACCATATAGGAATTATTGTTTGACCAAGCTCATCACGGTGCATTATGGGATTGCCTACCTGGGGAAGGATATATACTAGTGCTGTCACGGTACCAAAATTTCAGTAGTCGATACCGATACCAGTGTAATTTCATGGTTCTTGTTACCAATTTCGAAACCACAGCAAAAATATGTTAATATGATCATGTGCTATTGAACACATTAATTTAGTAATTTTTAATAATAATTATTTTAATGTTTGGAACTTTTTAATATGTCATTGCTTTTTTTTTTGTTTTTTTTTTTTTGCCAAACTTTTATTCACCAGCTGTCTTGCTTGTGATAAATTTATATTATTATTATTATTATTACAGAGAATATTATATTTTACTATACAGTTGTAATATATTTGTATTACATTTTTTTATTAAATTTCTTCTATTTCAAGCATCTAGCTTTTAATTTGAATCATGCTTTTATTATGACGTGTTTTTTGCCAGAAGCTTCATTTTTCTGGATAAACAGTTTGCGACACAGCCCAGTGTGATCACTGAAGACTTTCAAGTTATGTCTGAAATCTCATCTGTTTACACTGTGCTTTGAGTCAGACAAATTCAATGTTGGACACAGTTTTGGAGTGTTTGTATTTTGTGTTTTAGGTTACTGGTGTTTGTATATGTGGTAATTTTGTAATGTTATTACATTACATTTTATTACTTTGAAGCACTTTGGACAACTCTGTTGTTTTAAATGCTATATAAATAAAATTGAGATTAAAGCGCAAATGCTGTTATATAAATATATAGTTTACATGTGCTGCGTGGTTCACAGTGGATTAGTGCTCTGCTTTGTCATCTCAAACAACGTGAATCATTCTCAATGTCTGTGGAGTTTCCAGAGTTTGAGCGGTCAGATTTATACATTCATTTAAAGTGTGCAGCTCATCCACAGTAAGGTTGCAACCTTCAGCGGTTTAATAAATCACACTAGGATGTCACTTGGATTAATTGTCGATTTCAGTGTAAAAGGTGTATCAGAGCATGCATTCAAAATAAGCCTGTGAGCATTTTAAAGCTGTCGTATCAGTCATACTGCACGCTGGTACCAGATTGAGTTGGTGCTCGGTACTACCGGTACTGCAGAAACACTGGTATCGTTACATCTTTTTTATTTTAGTACCGACTTGGTACCGAAGTACCGGTTCTTTTGACAACACTAATACATAACGATGCTACCTTAGAAATTGACCAAAGTGAGGTATCATAAGGGCTTTTCCACTGCATGGTACGGCTCGACTCGACTCTGCTCGCTTTTTGGGGGTTTTCACTGTGGATAGTACCTGGTACTTTCTTTAGTACCAACTTGGTCGAGGATCCAAGTGAGCCGAGCCGATACTAAATGTGATGTCAAAACCCTGCAGATCACTGATTGGTCAGAGAGAATCGTCACTACCAGCATCACTGGATTTGCGACACGTGACATCAACCCGCTAGTTTTAAAGTTAGCAACAGCAATAGCAGTATAATTTGTTCACGCGACTTTCAAATTGTAAAAAGAATTGGCTGTGTGCAAAACCACGCCGTGGTCAATAAACGAGGTGCAGACGTTCCTCTCGTTAGTAGCCAAGGAGAGGATCCAACGAGAGCTGGATGGGGTTACCCAACTATGACGATCAGCCTATAATCCCACCCATGTTGAGGCTGCACTAAACTGCAGTGGAAAAGCAAGCTCAGAAAAGTAAAGCGAGCAGAGTTGAGTTGAGTCGAACCGTAACGTGCAGTGGAAAAGTGCCATTAGAAGGCAGCATGATTAAGTTACCTACCTTTTGGAACAGCCTTCACGACCCAATGTCTTTGATTGGCTATTTCCTGTACTTGTTTGGTTGTAGTGTTGTAATGTCTATGATGGTCAATGGCCAATTTGTGCAATATAATTGGATATGAGCTATTTGAGGTTATGGATTATGGAGTTCCTGGGACTAGATTTACCAACAGTTATGAAGATAGATGAAATGATTGGTAATTTTGAAATTTTGCAAGCTGGCTATATGGAAGCAGCATTTTAGGTAATAATAGACACACTCCCAACATAAAAGTTCTAAAAGTTTGGCAACATGTTTATGCTTCCTTCTAACATATCTTGTTTAGTCCAAAATCTTAAATTTTTATTTTTGTTAGTTTAGCAACACACTAACTTCAAATGCTTAAAATTGCAGACTTGCTGCCAATGCAAAGCTTTCCATATATGAGGTTTCATTATGGTTAGGATCCTGTCTTCAGTCCAACGTATATTTCAGTACAGGATGGGTGATGCAAATCTCGTCATCAGCAGAGTGTGCGAGCACTGAACACGTGCAAGCCGTTTTTTCTAACCGCACATTTCTGAACTTGCAGAATGAGCATGCGCCTGGAATTATTTGCACTAATTAGTGTGTCCACAAGGTGGCAACACTCACATTAGAGCTGTTGTTGTCATGACAAAACGCTAGAAGGAGACGAAGGTAAAGAACAACAACAGTGGATGTGCATGTCAAGAGCGTGTGTGTGCGGAGGTCAGAGAAACCTGTAATTGTATAACTCGAGTCTGAAGGAATATAAAGACATCTTTATAGGTCTAAACTCCTTAAGAGAAATAGTCTGGTGTCTCGAACAGTCATAGTGCACACTGTCAAATGGAGTATACTTTGAAAGGCTTGTGTTCGACTGTATGCAGATGATGAGAATTCGCATTGAAATCGGCATATACTTTGGGCTTTACTAGGCAGCTGCTTATGTAGGGTTTGAAACAGACCCTACATAGGCAGCTGTGTTATGTACACAACTGTCTAATAATGCCACTTTTACTGTTGCGCATGTTTGCTATGTGGGTTATTTTATGATATGATTGCACGTAAAAACCAATAGCAAAACATCAGAATGGAGGAACAGAAGGTAGTGAATGTAAGATAGAGAAAAAGATGCAGAGATGATGTTTATTCATCAAAAGGAAAAATGGACAGCACAGGACAACACTGCAGCAGGTAAGCAGAAGGGAATGTGGGGGAGGGGCTATAGGTTGACTGTAACAGGATACTGGCCACAGTACTTCTCTTGCTTGTCACACTGCTATTAAACTCTAATGCTGACTTACGTCGAGTGCCTCCGAATATTACAGCAAGGTTGTTCTGACCCCGAGCTATTCATACTGAAAAAAGCAATGTGCTTCCCCCCCCCCCTTACCTCACTGTATTCAGAACTGTTTGGGTGGTTGGCATTGTCAAAGTTAAGAATGTCAGCAGACAGGTCAAGAAAATAATATTGCACAAACCATTCTTGTATACAGTACCTTCTGCCATATGTTTTAAATGTGCCAATAACAATGTTTTAAACTTGTCAGCATTTTTGTGAGAATTGTCACACAATCATTTGAGCATTTGGATGCTCAGCTCAAAATTCTGGATAGAGATATAAATGTTAATTTGATTAACAATATTAAAAATTATGTTAAGACAAAGTCAACATGAAATCAAAATTTACTTTCTTGGTGCATGTTGCTGGTCTCATTAGGGAAAATTAATCAGTGCACATTATTCAAAATAAATAAAACAATTGACTTAATATTCATTAATTAACCTCACCTTGCTCTTGCTGAAACAACTTTTCTTTTCCTACCTTTTCTTCTGAAGTCCCAATGGCCATTTCTGCTAACATACTGTTAACCAATAGCCAAATAGTTATTTACACATTGTTTAAGAAACTCACACTCAAGTCTGGCTCCATTCTGGTATGCCCACTTTTCACAATCAGGTTAGGAACAATAAGGGTGAGTAATGATGACAGAATTTTAATTTTTGGGTGAACTATCCCTATAAGAAAGCAGTAACTTATATCTTTCCAATGCTTCAATCATTCAGTGCATGAAGGGATGGAGTAGATCAGAGGACAGGTGAAGTCAATAGAGTCAAAACGAGAGTGTGAGATGCTGCATAATGGGAGACTGCAGCACTGCAGTGGTATAACTGCAGCAGCTCCACCTTCAAGTGCCTTACACATACACACACACACACATTTATCTCATCTGTCTCAACCATACATTTACATGGGAGGGAAACATCACAGCAGGAAGAGACTTAGAGGCATGTGGTAGAGGCATGCCCAGTTTGTTTGAGAGTGACACACTCTTAACGTAGGAATCTCGCATGCAGCCTAGTAGATGTTAAATCATTCATAGCTCAAGGAAGGCAGCATGAAGCTCTGCTTCTGCTCTCATAGGAGAAAAAAAGCCATCTGTGTCTTGGAGTGCCTCAGCCTATTCAACAAATAGAGCTTTCAGAGATTAAACTGAATAAGAAAAGAGAGCCTCTAGCTCTGTTCCAAAAACTAGTGTGCTTTAAAGACCCAGAGAGCATTATAAGGTATCATAGACATGCTCCTGATGAGATGGCTGTTCCAAAAGGTAGGCAGCAACATAAAATTGTGCGGGGAAAAACGGTGAAAAACCTACAGCATCGCCTGTGTTTTTCAATAAGGCAAGACCAGCATGCAGAATGAAAGAGAAATGTTTCTGGTCCACCAACAATAAAACCAAAATAAACCAGTCTAGACAAGCATGTAAATTCAAGCTGTACTTTTCAGCAGAGAAACCAGCTGAATCTAATTAAAATTGACTATTTTACCCAATATTTGAATGTGTTATATATTTTTGTGCTTGTTAGGGTATCACCTCTGTAGCTTTGCAGCATCAAACTTTACTGGAATCAGTGAGTAGCCTTATTTAGTGTGGTGCACGAGTTGCGACCTATTAGACACGTATTAGGTACAAATTAGTCACTAATGAAGTTTCCTGAGGTTAGTCTACACTGCCCAAACAAACACCAACTTTCAAAAGTTGTTGGGTTTTGTGGGATCAATGTGTTAGCCTAGTTGGCATTTGTTGCCTCTTGTTAGGCAGTGTGAATTAGTCTTTAGAAGACAGCTGCTTATGAAGGCAGTAGGCAGCAAGGCTACTCAATAAGTTTTGGAAGAGATCTGCAGCTATGTAATGCAGTTCCAGCATGACAGCAAAGGAAAGGATGTAGTTTAAGATGTGAAGGTGCTTAGAGGTGAGCAACGTGAAGAGTCATTCATATACAGAGGCTAAGAGAATGCACAATTTGCAAGCTGGTGAGACATACAACATGGCGAGAGAAAGGGCACAGCAAACATCCACAATCTTCTCTCTTGCCTCTTGACAGCTGAAGTAGCTATGGACTGCCACCACCCCTATGCAGTAGATTTCTCAGCTGAGAGTATGCAGATTTGGGCACTGGCACTAAGCTGAAACAAGTCGTGATACAAACTAACAAGCAATAGTATAATTACATCAGCAGACAATTGCTCCCCATGTCTCTGAGTACACAGAAAACCTTAGAAAGCCTTTATGTATGTGTCTTATCAATGGCACTTTGAAATCCTCTGCATTTCCCATGGCTTTGTGGCAGCCACAGGTGTCAGATGAGAGAGGTTGGATGAGCATCCATCTTTGGGAAGAAAACAGAACTTCATTGTGATACAGCCTGTTGATGTGGTGTTCCTGTGTGTTACAGTGATGCAAATAGAGGCAGAGGGAGGTACAGAAATCTCACAATCCAAATACAGGTGGTAATGATAAGCCAAACGATTACACTTAATGTTTATGGACTAATATTTTTGGCATTGTTTGAATACAACCCCACAGGACATGGTTTATTAATTTACTTTTACATAAGTCATGATCATAACCCCTTCAAGAAGCAGCATTACAATGAGTTAAGCCATGGTTAAATTGGCTGGGATGAAAGGTTAAATGTAGATTTTAAACAATAGTTGAAGGGTTTGGAAAAGCCACATTCTGAGTGGTGGGTCTATTTGGGCCAATCTAACCAAAGAGCAGTCATGACGTCAATTTATTGGTGAATCCAGAAGTCTAATTTGCCATGAGTTCCCTCTGGATTTCCCTATGGGTTTTTATAATGGGGTTTTTCAACTTATGAGAAAAATAAGATCTGTGGTAAACATTACATCATGATACATAGATTTTTTGTTCTACAACATGTATTACACACTTTCATACCTCAAACGTGGTTAGGAGCGTGCTGTTTATAACATTATGCTTTGTGTTATATTACCCTGTAATTAGTTTAAAAAAATTAATTACCACAGTTGTAAGCAGGTTTCGATTACAGCTGCTGAGAGAGTGACAGTAAATTTGGCATGTTCTCCCATCTGACTGTCTTAATCCACTGCTCTTTATTATTATGTTTTTCTTCTGGAAAGTCATTCAATAGTGGATTTTTTTTATTTTGCTCTTGGAGCAAATGGGTAAGTGAAAATAATATTTGCTGTGGACTCCCAATCACCGCTGTCAAAGTTTACCCTGCAATCGTTTACCATGTGTCACAAAACTTGGAGTGTGAAAAAGGTCTATGGCTGGTTGATGTATAGTGGCAGGATAAGTTAAGTAACTTGACTATTGAATGATTTAGAGTGAGTTTATCATGTAACAAATGAAATTAGATGATTTTTTCAAGTTGATCAATGCAGAATTCGGTGCCGACAGACCACACATGTTATGTCTAAGGATGGCAATGAGAAATTCTCTGAAGAAATGTTTCTGCAGGACGTTTGTATTCAGTAAAACTACATGGGATGCGTCAATCCAGCCAGCTGTCATATGCCACGAGTTCCATATTTCCATGAAAATATTAAATAGAGGTTAGGTACCAATAGGTATCCGATTGAAGAAAGAATCTCTGTTATCACCAGAGAACTGTTCCTAAATGTTTTATCTTTTCCAAATAAAATGAGATAAATTATTAATGATAACAGAGACCGCTGACAAATCCTTAAATTGTCAGATTGCAGCGTTCTGCTATATTTCAGTCATTTTCTGACATTTATTTATCTTCTGTATTATTTAATTTTTTATTAAAATGTTTAAACTGAACAAAGTCTGGTATCATGTTGTTGCTTAAGTGCTTGATGAAATTTTTTGATTGTTTTGAATTGTAAAACACAACTTGAGTGTTAATCTTTCAAAAGAATTCTCTTCATTTTCACATGAATGGATAACTATATTAATCACGCTTGCTGACTATCTATAGAAGATTAAAAATCATGCCTTTATTATTTCATTATTATTATTTCAGTTAGTCGTTTCCCTTATATGTATTTCTACTTCAATGCTGTAATACTGCATTGTTGCAAATTAGCAAGCAATGGTTCAATCTAAATAAACTATACTCTACTTGCTTAGATTAATTGTAATGGTACTGTAATTACTGTAAGAAACCCACTTGTGAAATAAAGATAACATTGTACACAGTGTGCATTCTGTTTGAAATGAGACTCAGTTCATATACTTATCCTTTCAGAATAAACCAAGGTAATTCTTTTATATGACAGTAATTAATTTCTTAGTTCTAGTTAAAAGTCTGTTTAAAGTGTTTTATCAGCCCATCCATGCTGATCAATCTTTAAAATCAAGCAGTAAGATAGTACACCTTGATGCCTTAAGAATAAGATATACAATTTAGAACATATTTGCCTGACCACGATGACTTGCTTTAATCATGATTATTTGAGATTACCGTGGTCATGTGCACTTTTAATTTAAATCACATACTGACATCTAAATAAGGGAATTGAGCGTATACTAAAAACACCAGAAAATGCACATTTTTATATATATAGTTCAGATGCAGCAGGAGAATAGATTCAGCCATCAAGTAAGTACTATAATCCATTTTGTTGGCCCCGCCCCCACCCAACACCGGTAGCCTGCTCTCTCGCATCTGGGTTTACAAGTGCACAAGTGAGTTTTGCTACAGGTTTATCACAATAGTAGTTGCAAATGTGAATTAAAGTACAAAAGTTTGTGTCTGTCGTTGTATTTATGTGAATGTCTTTTTACACATTTGTGACAATTTGTCTACAACTTTGAATTCAAAACACAGGTTTTTGATTATTGTCTGTGAGTGCAGATTGCAACATTCAACTTCAGATTTTTATTTTACAAGTATTCACATCGTTGCTGTGAGTGCAAATTTCAATTTACGAATACAAATATTTATTGTACGAGTTCTCAAATTCAAATCTACAAGCTCTCGAGTTTTGCAACTGCTTTACCTTCATACACAGATATCACAGAAACGGAGCGTTCATATAATCGCGGTGTGTGTGTGTGTGTGTGTGTGTGTGCGTGCGTGTGTTTTGCGGGTGTGTGGGGGCTAGTCAGAAACTTTGCTAGCCTTTCTTCCTCACAAATAGAAATCAGAGACGAGTTTAAAAAAAAAAAAGACAAACACAAATATAATATAATGATGAAATCCCCGAGACTGTTTTACTTTTTTTTTCACCCAATTTGGAATGCCCAATTCTCAGTGTGCTTTTAAGTCCTCGTGGTGGTGTAGTGATTCACCTCAATCTGGGTGGCAGAGGATGAATCCCAGTTGCCTCCACATCTAAGACCATCAACCTGTGCATCTTATCACGTGGCTTGTTGCCACAGAGACATAGCGCATGTGGAGGCTTCACGCCATCTGTGCTCAACTCACCATGCACCCCAACAAGAACGAACCACATTATAGCGACCATGAGGAGGTTACCCCATGTGACTCTACCCACCCTAGCAACCAGGCCAATTTGGTTGCTTAGTAGACCTGGCTGGAGTCACTCAGCACACCCTGGGATTCGAACTAGCGAACTCCAGGGGTGGTAGCCAGCGTCTTTTACCACTGAGCTACCCAGGCCCCCTACTTCTTTTTTCTTAAAGAATTTTGAAATGTCCATTTCAATATTCTAATAAATCTCCTCATCAAGACAAGTGCACACCTACGAACCATCTGCCTAAAGCAATCAATGTAATTACATCCAAAAGTTTAAATCTCATTGGCTGAATCGTATGTAACTTCTTATCGACGATTGGACAGTTTACATTTCAATCAGTACTTCTGGTCTGAGTGGGTCGTTCTTGTCAGGAGTGATTGAACATAAAAGGAAACACTGTTTGATGTGCAGAGAGCAGAATTGTGGTTCTAAAGGATTGTATTTTACTGCTTGCATGAAAACTCAGGGATTAGTACAAGGTTATACAAATATTCAGGTTTTTACTAAAACATTCAGGGCTTAAGCCCAGTAAACCCACCCCTAGTGTCACCCTTGCTTTTGATTCACCTGACTGCACTGATAAGTACAGCATGCATGTGTATGTTTGTGTGTGTTTTCTTTTTAGAGCCTCCATAAGTGTCTAATCTACTGAGAGCTGCTCACATCGGACAGCACATGTATGCTGAGTGATAATGAACTCCTCAGAGCTGCCGTAAGGGGAGCAAGGCCCTGTTCCTCAAAGCTTGCACACTCATAAAGCGAGCCAACAATATCGTGGTAAAAACATGGTTGATCTGTGATGTTCTACTTTTCAAATCTTCACTAGTGTAATCTCTTGAATCTGTCAAGTAAAGATTACTTTGAGGTCTGAAAAACAATCAGAACAGTTAACCAGGTCCAGCTAAAAACAAGACTTTAATCACTGCTGGCTATTTTTAGACTGTCAGTGCTTTGCTTTCTGACTGCAGTGTGCTCTTCTATATCTATTCAGGAATAGATTGCAAACCTCACAAAACATTGAAAAATAGTCTCTAACAATCAAAAGAAACCAACCTATTAATACTTTACAAGGTATTATAAGTTAACGTACAGACTGACCTCACAGTGATATCGGAAACAGTATGTTGACTTTTCTTTTAGCTTAAATCGGTCTGTGCTTACTGAAATGCAAAACACTGCCCCCAGTGGCCAAAGAGGTAATTGTTGTTGGGTGTATGGCCAAGTGGGAGTTCCATTTTCCGGCTGTAATTTCCAAGAAGGGGAGCCAAATGCGAGTTGTAATAATACAGTGAAGAGGAATGCATGTTTTATAAACTGAACCCTCCAGCCCAAACCCCAAACCTGTATGCCAGTGGATTAAAAATGTAATGTCACTGATTATGCGAACACGATTACTTCCTGGTTTCCATGTCTCCCACACTGCTGACGCAACGCACTTCCGGTCATGCAACCAGGGAAGTAAACATGCTGGAACTGATGCAAACATGTCTGATAGGAGATGAAGCTTGTCAGTGTGTTGGCTTAATGTGGCCGATCCTAGGGCACCGGAAGTATCGGAAACAATGACGTGACGACCTCCCCTGTGATCATGTTGCAACATATGTAAATGCATTAGGTATCATCAGCAATACTTTTACAGAATTTACTGTTTATATATCACAATACAATTGTTCATTGTTAGTTTATGTTAGTTCATAATGCATTAAAAGATGTATGTTTACATTAGTTAATGTTAAAAATTATTAGTATATGTTGAAATTAATATTAAGCAAGATTAATACATGCTGTAAAAGTATTGTTCACTGTTAGATCATGTTAACGATTGCGTTTACTAATGTTAACGAATATAACCTTGTAGTAAATTGTCACCACTAATCTTGCTGAAAAGACCAGCTTAGAACAGCATGAATTTCAATCTTGGTTCAGGCTGATTCATGCTGGTTTGGTGCTGGTCTAAAGACCAGCTTTACAACAAAGACCATGTTGATAGACCAGCGACAAACCAGCACTAACCAGCATTAACCCGTCTGGACCTAAACTGGTCTTTTCAGCAGGGTTAGTTTCTTTCAACTGTTAGATATTATTATTGTTATCTGTAAGAAGGTTTTACTGGTTGAGCTGGTTAAGAAGTCTGGTATGGAAACATGCACATCAGCATCCCATGCAAAACACAACATATGCTGGTCTTATCAACAGGGAATTCATTACAGAAAGTAATCGATCCATGCAATGCAAGCTGACAAATCAACAAAACCAAACCAAATGATTCTATATTGCACGCCTTTTCAAAATGTTTTGAATGATCAAATGAAATGGCTTGATTATCTCCAGCATTTTCTACCATTATGCACTATGGTTGGCAAGGAGACTGTGTGGGCATTCGGTCAGTGCAGGGGCTGGGAACCATGCCTTCACTCATAATTACCCACTTTAAACAGACCTGCTGTGTCCTCTCAGCTAATCGGCCAGTGTAGAGACGTGAAAAGGGGTGGCATGACATCATCGCTTCTTTTAGTCTCAAGGCAACAATGAAGGCAATGTTTCATTAATACAGTAGCCATTCCGTTCATATGCAAATAGGCCTCTGTGAATGAAAGTCCAGCAGGTGGAAAGAGGAGGAGAGGATGGAGAATGAGAGCAGGGGAGAGCTATTCTGCACTCGTCTAATCATAGCTCATCTGCACGAGACAGCTAGAAGCACAGTGACATCTAGGCCACAGGCACAAGGTCCAATTTTGTCTCTAGGAACAAAAATCAATTTTGGTGCAGAGCAAGGAGGAAAATAACTCTGCAGTTGTGACGGGGCCACACAACCGCTGGGCAAACAGAAATTGGAGCACACAGATGAAGGTGACTGAGGGTTTATTTCCCTCCATCATTTCTGTCGCAAAAAGCACATTTGGAGAACAAGAGAGGAATTAAAAAACCCTGTTGTAGACAGAGCTTTGAAGATCCATTAAAGGAGAAATTAGTTTGTACACCCAGCCTTTCCCTTTCACCCATTCCGGATCGGACAAAGCCACTGGATTTGGGGAAGGGGGTAAGGGAAAAGGAGAGAGAGGGCTTCATGGCAGACATGTTTCCTCCTCCACAAAGCTTATGCTGAAAACTGAAATTGACATGAGCACATTAGAGGTAGTCAAGAGCACTCATGTCTCTATTTGTTTTCCTAATAAAACAGAGCAGAACAGAATAGAACAGAACAAAATAGAACAGAACACAATAGAATATATGATTAAAAAAAATCTGTATTACTTTAACACCTGACTAATGGATGGCTAAAACATCATTTTTAATTGGACTTTTTAATGGGATTGATTAGAATAATTTTGAATACTGGGAATTTGTAAGTTGTCAAAGTCAAGATGTGTAAATTTTATTTGCTCATTCATAAGCAAGTTTATGTTAATAGTACTATATTGTAGCTGGATTGTCATGTAATAAAGTCTCATTTGTTGATCTGAAGTGTTGGGGTGACAATCGTGGAAAATTGCGTAAATCAAAAGAGCAAAGATGTCCCAGATTACCCTAATTCACTCTACATTTTTACAAACTGTAAATAAAGATTCTAATGTAAGAGGCTCTTAGGGTTGAGGCCTGCTGTAAATGCCAGAACAAAATGCTATGCAACCGAGCAGCAAGTCAGCTTAGCTGTCATGCAGCATCATATGTATGCATACACACGTGACCAGCACAGACACCAACAGATGAGAAAGACAAAGGGAGGGAGGGAGGGAGGACAAGACAGCAGATGCAGCAGACCCCACCTTCTCCACTCAACCGAATTTCATTTCAGATAATATTTCACATCTAGCAGCAAAACATGAGCGGTGCATTCTATATGGATTTGATGGAGTTCCCTTTTCTCGACGGATGCTGCTCTGATATACACACTAATCTAACGGCATAGTCCAAGCACATCACTGTGACATTGCATGGTGTGTGAGTCTGTTTGGAAGAGTGTGTATGTTGTCCGTGAAGACGACAATATGTAAGTGTGTTACATAATGCTGCACGCTCCTTTCTATCTGCAGCGGAGAGCTGTTTTTCCGTGAGTCAGTAAGTACTCAGTACATTAAGCAAAACATGTATTTCTACAGCATTAAACAACACAGCATGGAGTCAGGGAAATAGGATCCATTACTGCAGAGAAGCTCTTCACAAACACTAAGCATAATACGTCTTGAACATTGTACAGAGAGTCTAAAAGTCATACTCAGATATGGTCGCATCATCCATTTTAAGAGGCTCTTGCAAGTGCTTAATGGTCTGGTAAAGAGACCAACCAATGCTTTCCTGAGTGCACAAGGCCTTAAAAAGTCCCAGTTTAATGGAATATTACGGATTTAACAAGTTACACTCAAAGTGCATTTCTGTCAACAAGTGTTTTGGTTTGTTTTTGCAAAATGAGGCATGGTAATCAACACCATGCCATTTCGTTTCGTAAAATTATAAGCTTCACATTTCTGCCTTTAAACCCTCCAAAAATTGTCCCCATTCACTTCCATTGTAAGTGCCTCACTGTAACCTTATTTTTTGCTTAATCGACAAATGCTAGCAATTAAGCTTAACTTGTATTGAACCCGGAATATTCCTTTAATATGGAATTTTAAACTGAATAAATGCCTTTTAAACTTTTTCATAAATATAGCCTACAATTTGATACAGCACCCATGAGTATAAGCAAACTTATAAACAGTTAAATGCTGAATCCTACAATGTGCTCTTGTCTAGCATAAATCTCTCAGTTGAATACTGTTGTTTGTTATTCGGTGAAGGGCAGGCTTTCCACTCATGGATGGGCTCTCTTACTGCAGGAGGGAGAGCAGTCTAGATTTATTATTCAAGATAATTGAGTTCTTATGAAAGCCGATGCTGACCTAAATTAATTTCACCTGTTAAAATTTACATGGCCTCTGCAATTGCCAACCCCTGTGACTACAATAAGCAGACAGCAAAGGCAAAGAAACCAGTTTTCACTGGCCACTGAATGGAGGAGTAGGCAAATTGGTTGCGTCAAGCTGTTCCGTACAAAAGCGCCTGCCATTTTGCTCTAAAAGTTTGGGCGTTCTGCCATGGTTGTACAGTTGGTTTCCAGTATTATATTACGTCATGCTCTAGTTCTGATTATCTTCATTTTCTTTATGTATTACTCCATATAATGTTTTTTTTTTATTTGTATTTTTTATTGTCCCAGATGCTTGACAGAAGTCCCCTACATCCTTTGATACAGTTTCACGGTACTCTTGATGCAACTCTATGGTGCCGTTGAATGCGTTATTGCATCCGTTTAACCATGTGCTAGACAGACGTCTTTGATTGTTGCGCCGCTTCTCACTGTTTTATCAGTGTCTCGCGCAGGAGCACCACATTTTACAAATGCTGTATCAAGTTAAAAAGAAAAATGTAAATGTCTTGAGATACCTGCATTCTGCTCTATTCGATGCGCTGCATCTTGCTTTTTTAGCACAAGAACGTGTTTGGTCTGAACGGCCCCTAATTAAAAGCAGCTTCAGAGCTGTGATACCCAGGAGCTGTCTATCTATTCCAGTGTGGTTTTTCCTCCTGTCTGGGTCTGAGTCAGTCACTGTGATGCTGCAAACACCCTTTCTGTCTGCTATCAGGGATAAAAAAAAACAGTGCCTCCCTTTGAAGACACAGCACTCATTGGTTGAAAGACAATCTGCCTTTTAGATTAGTGCAGTTGGATTGGGCAGTAGAGAATAGATGGTTGCTGACTGGTTGTTATAAGTGTCAGTCAAATAGAAAGCAGTCTAATCGAGGCTGTATAAGGCAGATCCACAGCAATGGATACCTTTAATCTACCTAGATGGGATGTGTCCACTGAAAACAAGGAAAACTGCCAAGCCGAGGAATCCTTTAGACATGACCTTCAGCTTAATATCACAGAACGCATGAACATTCAGGAAAGGCAGTCAAGAGAAAGAGAGAGAGAGAGAGTGCATAGCATAAACAAAGCCTCTTATTCACCGGATAATTTGAAGTCACTTCCTATATCCTGTGTCCTTACCTGCTACACCGTATGCAAAACTAATTATGTAAAATGAATAGGATAAGTAGGAAAACATACTCAGAAATATGTGATTTGGGACACACCACAAGAACTGGTGTACCAAGAAAGCAGTTCTTCTTGGTTAACTTGTACTTGTTTAGCAAGTCCTTCATCTAATTTAGTACATACAATGACACTGTATATACATGTAATGTGAGATTTGCTAGACTGGAGAAGAGCATTACAACCAGGGAAAATAGGTTGACTTCTCATTGGGATTCCTGTTAAAGGAACACTATTGGTTAGGTTCAGGCAAAACTTTTAGATTAGGATAGGGAGGAATGTTTTAAAAACATCCATCTAAAATCGTATAAAAACTTAAAACCTTGTCTGAATACGACACCATTTTACTCGCTTTTGGCGCCCCCAGCTGGAATTTTCACTGGAAAACTGCAGCCAAATGTGTTATACAGCACGTAAATTTTGAATTGCAAAAATGTTGTCATGTTCATATAAATTTCATGAATCAGACTTAAAAAGAAAGTCATATGGCTTCGGAACAACATGAGGGTGACTAAATGATGACAGAATTTTAATTTATGGGTGAACTATCCCTTTAAGCATTACAATAACTATAGGGAAGATATAGCCTACTGGTATTTGTTATTTATGTAACCAAAAATCAATACTGAGAAACCGCTCTGTACCACTACACGCACTTGCCTTAAAAGAGCTTGTTTGCAACACAAATGGCCTGTAGTAATACTCATGAGTATATCACTCAATGGGCAAGTGAAGTGGCAGAGATACTGAGTGGCATATTCTGGGACACTACACTTAGTTAAGGAGATAAGTCTCAGAAGGCCTTATTATTAATAATCTTCCCAGGGAACAAAAGGCCATAGTGAATAAAAAAATCATAGAGAAGTGAAAAGAGCTATAAGTTACTGAAAGATTTGATTGAGGGTTGAGTTACATTGAAATCTGAAGACAAAGACTTTGCTACAAGACTAAAGCATTCTGCAACTTTATTCATTTGAATCCAGATTAATTCAAATGCAATATTAATTTGAAAATGTTAAGTCAAACAAGTGTAGCCATTAAAGAGCAAAGCAAAAGCAGCACTTGCATAAGGAATTTTCTGCTTCACAGGGCATTCTAAAAGAAGACACCATGTAACCATTAATAGATGTTTAACAACATTCATTTTCTGGTAAAAATGAAATGCACAAAGCTGTTGTGCAAAATATTGCACTACAGCACTCAAATTAACCACTTAAACCAATGCACTTTTAAATGCACACACCACACCAAATTGATGGTAAAACAAATTATGGATCTTTTATAGTGATACATTAAAGCTAAATGATCAATTATGAACAGACAGGCGGAGAGACTTTAACACACAGTGTGGCATAAATTGCCTAGCCACAACATAAGACATGTGAATCGAATTGCACATTGTTCAGTTTGGTTGTCAATCATGACAAGGAGAGCCGTCAAGGAAAAACACCATGTGATCAATGTAAGCAAATACTTGATGTTGTGGATGCGATGCGACTCCCTCTCCAATAGAATGAATGGACTCAAATAGTGTCCAATCAGGAACGAGCTCTGGCACTATATAAAAACCCCACAAAGCTGCTTAAATCTGGACACCATTATCAGTCTTTGTGTGGGTTCTAGTGGCGTTTAGGAAGGATTAATTCCAATTTCCCAAAGAAAACCAGTGTAAGGTATGACTTTAAATCGCATTTATATTTGAATTCGTAAAAACGAGCGTGTGCTATTCTTTTATTCGGAAAATATTACAGGTGATGACGCTGGCAAATTCATTTAAAAGAGAAATGTATGTTTCATTGCCAATCTAATTCGTACGAGGAATGCATTAATATTCATACTAAAACGGGTATTTAAGCTGCGCAGACAGTGCGCAATGCGCAGTACATCTTAATATTTATCTAAAAATTACCACTTAAACACCGAACCTATATTGACGGTAAATTATGGCATTAAAATGGTTTAAATGGCCATATGTTGGCCGAAAAGATGAAGATACGTGTATGACAAGGGGTTTTTGTCCCAAACATCAGCAGCAACCTTGCAGTCAGCCTCATTCACCTACAAGGTCTCCGGAGATGTTTTTCTAGTACTGCGCATTACGCATTTGTATGCTTAAAAAAATAATAAACTATTCTTATCCAAGACCTTTTGTAATGCACAGAAAGCGTTACGTCACATGCTAAATCTGCATGCATTTTAAAGTAACTTATAATGTAGCGTCACTTATTGGACGCGCACGCGACATTCCATCATATTTACAGCCCGCGTGACATAACACCTGGCATTTGTCGTCATATCACGACCGTTTATTGCCGTTACTGTAAGCAACTGTATTTTAAATTTTATTAAACGCATTCCTTTGAATCTGGTCGTTGCACAAAATACTCTAATGCCGTTACGTCATGATTAATGCAGCTGAAGGGCTGGCATTGTCCTTGAACGTGAACCGGATTTGAGTGAATGCACCTTTTTAAACTGCATTGTTTCTAAATATTTCCACTAGGTAGACTCAATCATGCCTTTCGGTTACACTCACAATCTGCTGAAGATGAACTACTCCGCGGAGCAGGAGTATCCCGACCTCAGCCAGCACAACAACCACATGGCTAAGGTGCTGACTCTGGAGATGTACGCCAACCTACGGGACAAACAAACGCCCAGCGGATTTACCCTGGATGACGTCATTCAAACCGGGGTTGATAACCCAGGTAACCTATTTATTTTTTTTAAACAATGACACCCTGCCCCTCTGCTCATACATTTTAAGATCAAGTTCAAGCACTTAAAGGTGCACTCCATATATAATACTTTCCTCAAAGTGTTACTCCTGTTAATTTATAAGGTATAAAAACTGTCAAAATTATGACCTCACATGAGCCGACGACTCCAGTTATATCCGTAACCTTATAAAAGCAGTTTAATTATACATGGAGAGGGTCCCCATCATTTTGGGGGGGGGCTGCCACCATGTTAGGATCACATGACCAGCATAATCTGTCACCACCTATTTATTGGACACTTTTGCTCATGGATTAAGTCAATAATTTGAATTCATCAATTTGAATTTCTACTATGGCATCCGTAACAAATCCATTGCATTTGAATGATGCTGCATCCATGCCCCTAGGTGTCCGTGTAAGTCAAAGATGACAAAAAAATGACAGCACATCTGGCATCAACAATAATCCATGCGATTTAGGTAATCAGTCAGTCGTGTGGCTGCAGCGCATAAAATCATGCGGATACAGGTCAGGAGCTTCGGTTAATGTTCACATCCACCAACAGAGAATGGGGAAAATTTATCTCCGTGAGTTGGACCATGGCATGATTGTTGGTGCCAGATGGGCTGGTTTGAGTATTTCTGTAACTGCTGATCTCCTGGGATTTTCACACACAACAGTCTCTAGAATTTACTCCGAATGGTACAAAAAACATCCAGTGAGCGGCAGTTCTGTGGATGGAAATGCCTTTGAGAGAGGTCAGCGGAGAAGGGCCAGACTGGTTCGACCTGACAGCGTCTACAGTAACTGATAACCGCTCTGTACAATTGTGGTGAGGAGAATATTATCTCAATGCTATTCTGAGATGCGGGTTGGTGCCATTTTGGCGGCACGAAGGGGACCTACACCGTGTGTGTCTCTAGATGAAACTCATGATTGCTGGTTGACCAATCATGTAATAACATGATATCTGGGTATATTAAGGTGTTGTCTTTTGCAAGCTCTTAGAGTTTGAGTCATCCCAAACAAAATTCCACACCCCAAACATTAGTGGTGATTTGCATTTTGAAATTAACAGCAAGAAGTATGTGGGGTTTTTTTTTTTTTTTTGTATTCCAGGGCACCCCTTCATCATGACAGTAGGCTGTGTTGCTGGAGATGAAGAAACATATGAAGTGTTCAAAGATCTTCTGGACCCTGTTATTGAGGACCGCCATGGTGGATATAAACCCACAGACAAACACAAGACTGACCTGAACCCAGACAACCTCCAGGTAAACCGTGCCTTTCTGAGTGTTGCATCTAATTGGTTTGCTTCAACATTTGAATATCTGCTGTTAATTGCTTGTTTTAATAGGGTGGAGACGACCTTGACCCCAACTATGTACTTAGCTCCAGAGTGCGAACTGGCAGGAGCATCCGTGGTTTCTGCCTCCCTCCCCACTGCAGCCGTGGAGAGAGACGTGGCATTGAAAGCTTGTCTGTTGAGGGTGAGCTTATCTACTCGTTTGTTTTCATGGAATGCACATTGTTCACAATTCTTCATGCAAGAGACTGAACAAAAACCAATCATGGACCCAAGCATCCATTATGCAGTGACGCGGTTATGTTTTGATATCTTATACGGTATGACCTTGTGTTGGACTCCTATTTAGTTGCTTGATGTTAAGTCTATTCTTTGTGTCTTGCAGCTTTGGGAGCTCTTGATGGCGACCTTAAAGGGAAGTACTACGCCCTCAAGGACATGACTGAGGAGGAGCAGCAGCAGCTAATTGATGACCACTTCCTGTTTGATAAGCCTGTGTCCCCACTGCTTCTGGCTTCTGGGATGGCTCGTGATTGGCCAGATGCCAGAGGGATCTGGTGAGTGAGCCGTTGGGCTGATCTCCTTTCAAAGTGTCTTATTCAAAATGGATCAATTTTGGGTGCATTAACCTTTCAACTATATTAAATGGATCTCTTTGGGCATGTCAACCCTTTGACTACATAAAATGGGTGCATTTGGGTGTGTTAACACTTAAACCATATAATTTAGAACTTCTGAAAATGGTAGTGTTTGAATGTCATCCTTTTTATAATGCTTTACAGGCATAATGACAATAAGACATTCCTGGTCTGGGTGAATGAGGAAGACCATCTTCGTGTCATCTCCATGCAGAAAGGTGGTAACATGAAGGAGGTCTTCAATCGTTTCTGCACAGGCCTTACAAAGGTTTGTTTTATTGAAACTCTACCCTGGATTCTGAACTAAAAGTGGCTCAAGTGTTGATGCATCTTGACCCTTTTGTTTCACAGATTGAAGCTTTGTTCAAAGAGAAGGGCCATGAGTTCATGTGGAATGAACACTTGGGCTACGTTCTGACTTGCCCTTCCAACCTGGGCACAGGGCTGCGTGGCGGTGTTCATGTCAAACTTCCCAACCTCAGTAAGCACGAGAAGTTTGGCGAGATCCTCAAGCGACTGAGGCTCCAAAAGCGTGGAACAGGTATCTTTATTTGCAGTATTTGGCATCTGAAATGCAGGGTTCTTTAATTTTAGGAATATTATTTTTCTTTTTTTGGACATGAGCCACAAACCACTTAACCTTGCTCTTTCTCCAGGTGGAGTAGACACCGCTGCAGTAGGTGGTGTATTTGACATCTCCAATGCAGACCGCCTGGGCTTCTCTGAGGTTGAGTTGGTTCAGATGGTGGTTGATGGAGTTAAGCTGCTTGTAGATATGGAGAAATGTCTAGAGGCAGGCCAGTCAATTGATGACCTTATGCCTGAGCAGAAGTGAACAATTCATGACGCCTAACTTTAATTCCTTCCCTGCCTTGACCAGTACTCCCCTTCCTCCAGTACCAATAATCTTAACCACATCAAGGAATACTCCACCCAATGGTAGTGGCACTAAAGTTAGACAAGTCTTCCCATCAGTGTGAAGGATTTTGTATCTCAAATGTCCTGCATTGTTGAAGAAAGCTCTTAACACCAGAAATAAAGTCTCTCTCTCTGGCCCTTGGAGATTCCTGTGTGCATTTTTTTTTTTTTTTTTTTTTTTTTTCTCTCAATCTTCAGGTTTATTTCTGCAGTTTTTCCCTACTTGAATGATTTTTACGGACCTAACGCTCATATAATATATAAAAAAAATTAATAACTTTTAAAGGCAGTTTTATACAAAGGCAGCAATATTACAAGGTAAGTCCTTTTACCAACTCTACATTTACAGTTTTGCTACAGGAGTAGGCAGCATTGCTCGTCTCAGTCCAAAACTACTGCGTGGAGCAGAAGCCCTTCCAGGTCTTTTTAGACAAGTCCGGGCTTTCTTTGAGCTAAACATGCAAACGCCTCAGTATTTTCTTAAACATTTTCAGCAGTTGCTTTTTGGACCGTGCTATCAAGATCTTAAACTTTGTCTTGCACCTCCCCCCTGTGGTCATGATACGATCTACATCTCCAGTACCTTCCCTCTCGTTTATGAAGTTAATTTTTCCTATTTTGAAAAACAATTGATGTAATCCAGGAAGGAAGGCAAACCAAAGTCCTTGTATCAAGGGGGAGTCTACAAGCTAGGCAAAACGAGTCGATTCCCATAGACTGTACATTGGCGGGGCGACCACAGAGGTCATTCTTTTTGAATGGATGCCTACGGTGGAGATGCTTCCGTGTGCAAAATAACCCGCTTTTGTGGGGAAACTGCGCATTACTTGGTGAATCGGCCGCCTGTCCGGTAATCTTAATGGTTTACACCAAACAATCCTCCAGGAATAACTATTTGCGGGGTTTACGACGATAACGTTGCTGTGTTACAGATGGGAAACTTACAATTTTGCGACAGGTAGGTGCCAGTTCACGGTTCTCGCTCATTTGTATAGTATCCGCAAATGGTGACCTACTGTCGTAACACGCTAGTTAACCGTTACACGCTCCTGCCTGCCTGCAGTTAAAACGCGGACGCTGTGAACTCTTATAAAAGATCTCGGGGCAAACTCCCCTTACACAAATGTACCATGGCAACCATAGTTTCCAAAATAATTCGGGTATTGTTGCACCAATACAAATGTAACTTGATATGCGCCTCCACTGTTTAATAAATCAATTACTTAAAACATTTGAAAAGCTGCTTGGGAGCTCTTGTATTTACATATGGATTTGAATTATTTCTGTAGAGACAATGGTTGATGTTTCTTAGGGCAACTGTTCATAGTAACCTTCCATTAAAATAAACGCCTCTAGATTGTCTATGGGACAGCCACGTTATGCATGAACTGAAGCTGAATCTCATATTTGTAGATCTGAAACTAGTTCAATGATCACGATCAAATCCTTTGTCATTTTATAATACCGGTGAACAGCCTGGACTCTGTATAACGGTGTAATGACCTTCAAACGTTTTATAGGTATTACTTAATGTCATCTAAAAGTGGTCTCATGAAATTCACTGTAAACTCATAGTCTTAAGTCATAAAGATTCAGAAATTCAGACACACCTTAATGTGCCTCAAAGACACCTGAAATGACAAACTACTTTTGTATTCAAGATCATGTCTATGTACTATTTTAAATAGAAGTGAAAAAGACAGAAACGTACAGAGATGGAGTATAACCAGTCGACATAATTGCTTGCTAGGACTCATTTGTTTTTATTGTGCACATGTATAGAACACAAGGTGAGTCACTGTATTTCACAGAAGCCCACAGGGGCAATTAATCTAACAGCATTGAGTCAAGCATTTCTCCTCTCTCATCCTCATCACAGTATTTACATGGTTAATCTTCACAATAAAGCTCTTTACCGCCTCAATGGCAGAATATAAAAATCATTTCACATGACTAAAAACAGGAGTGGACTAGGATGGACTGGCATAATTTAAAGTAATGTTAAAAAAAAAAAGTGTAAAATGAAGTAAATATGCTTTCAAGTCAGACCATGGACTGCTAGTGGAGTAAAGCTTTAAATTGAATTCATCAGTCTTGCACTTCAGCAAACTACTGTTGTTCAGCTGAAACCCTTCTAAGCCAACAAATGGATAAGAACGTATCGTGTCACTCCATGTAGTCTAAAAATACTGAATAATTTTATGATTCTTACTATTCAACTCAATCTCTCTGCACACTTCACACACACACACACCCTTTTCAGAATGCACACAAAATGCATTCCACATTTGTCTGTGATGCTCACTGTAGTGAAAAAAGAAAAAAATCACACTCATAAAATCCATATGAAACACATCCTCTCACTTCTATGCACCTTTTATGAACCATACCATATACACAGCATATGCATACAGTATGGCTTTTCTCAGTAATAGGTCAGAATAATCATTTTATGCAAACTATGTATATTTTTGTTCTTATCTGGAACAACTTTTATAGATGAGTTATAAAATCAATTCTTGCACACACTCGTGCAAGTCCTTTGTTCTGAAATCGCATATCATCATAAAACACACCACCTCTCTCACTCATTCAGTCCACAGCACATAGAAATCCCTCCCTGACAAAGAGCACTGAAAGACTCCCAGCACTCGTCCTCTCAGCAAAGCATTATGCCCAAAAAACTAAAGCTTACAAACACAAAGGAAAGCTCTTGTCAAGGTGATTAGATCTTTGATCCCCAATGTGTGATGTACAGCTATTATAAATTTGATAAGATATAAGAAACCATGTGCGAGGACTGGAGGGGGATATATTGAGGTCTGGTAGCAGAGATGATGGAGGCAGACCTAGAAACCTGAGGCTGCTTGTTTGGCCTTTATTAGTGTTCATCGGAGAGTGTGTGTTTGTGTGTAGCGCAGTTGATTGTGCCTCCGGTGAGGGTTCAGGGTTTAGCAGCTTCACCCCTTCTGTGGTCAAAGTGGCACATAGAGGTGACCGGTGGAGGCTCTACACCCCTAGACATCAGTTCAGTCAATCATTCAGGAAAAGGGTGTGGCCAAGATGAGGGCTACGCTAGAGATCTCTGACGTGGTTTTATTCTGGGGTACAACTACAGAGAAACAGACAAGCACAGATTTACCAGAGATGCATAACTCATATAATCATATAATTTCACAGTATGAAACAGAACATTTACGTTCATTCAGTTACTATCGTTTACATGCACTTTAAATGTTCAATTTAAAGGAAAGTACTATGCCCAAACTGACTGAAATTGTACAAGTCCAATTTTTTTTCAGACTAACAGACCTAGGTCCACAATAGGCCTCAGTGTCATGTATTTAACCCAAAAGTCGAACGCAACACAAAGCAGAGAAGAAGAGGAGCAATAACAACAACACAGTGGGTGTGTTTCATTCAGAAGTGATTGTCCCTATGCCCTATTCCCTTTACAGATTTTACCATCCACTGTGAGAGCTTTGGAGGGCTGAAAGATGTGGGGCTCAAAACATTAGTGACCCACCCTTTAATTCATTTTTATTGAAAATTCTGTTTGAAGTGATCTTATAGCATGGCTACTATGTATACTACTTATAGTTCTCCCTTCGAAGTGCCCCTCGGAGGCTGATTAATCTTGTTTGAAACGCAGGGACACACGGCGAATGCTAGAAATGTTCATTTTTACATGGATCAGCAGTCTAGAAACCATTCACACATGTGACACATTGATGGGCCTCTAATAATACTTCTGTCTGTATTCTGATATTGACTAATCCTCTTATCTGTCTGCCATCATAATACTCATATCATACAATAAATGTATATCACCCATCTTTGCAGTAGCATCACATGTATTTTGTATTAAGTAATATATTAAGTTTAAAAAACTTTTCATGATCTTACTTTACGTTATTATTACGCTTTACAGAGAGTTTATGAGGATGAAAGTGAAGCAAAGCAGAGCTCGTATACTGTAATTAGTACAATCCAGTAGCAAATTGTGTCGTCTTCTGCCTTCGGACATCACCATAAACACAACGGACAACATACATCTGATCTGCACCAAAATCAACGTTTAAGGAATGTAAGAAATGTACGTGGCTGTAAAGTTTTACATGTTGTTGTGCGTTTTACTTTTGAGAAGCTAGTTAGCAGATTTCTTTGACTTCGTCTACATCACTTCCTCAGCTGATGTTCTTTCTTCAGCTATTTGATTACGCATAGTGTCACTCATCCTTGGAAAGAGAAATTAAGTAGCTCGACAACGCAAAAACCTGTGGAAGCTCGATTATAACTGCCCATGTAAACGTACTCAATGTAGCTCTGCTTCGTCCAGTATGTATTAGGGATGTGCGAGACTAGTCAACTAAACTATACCGATGCTGCTAGTCAACACTGGAATTACTAGTCGGTCAATATGTTTACACATTTATGTCTGACTTTATATTTTTACAAAGGCTTCGCTTAAATTACTGTCATATTAATGTTACGCATTTTTAAATATAATAATAAAAATATTATTAAAAAAAGAGGATATCTGGAGCAGATACCAAGTTTCATTTCAACTCAGGCCGCGCATTCTGCTTCTCTCTCTCACTCGCGGCATGCACAGGAAAATGTACTCTCGATAGACCAGCAAAGTAGCTATGGAAATCACATCGGTGGTGATGCGTGAAGCGGATTAACGAAACATTGGCTTACAAGTTATTATGGATGTTTTCGCTTTTGAGTTTACTTTAAATCTGTGCGTGCTTGCAAGTTATTTTCCCGTGCAGGATAATCACCTCAGGTGAGTGAAGTCCCGTTTTTCACTGGACTATGTGGACATGTTAATTTTGTTCATCAAAAATGTATGCTTTTGAGTAAGTAGCTTCGAAAATGACTATTTTAGGCTAGGTATGCAATTTTTTTAACCCTGCTGATCAACAATGCTATTTTCAACGATGTGCCGACTGCTTAGCTGGTTAAACGATCTTTTATTCTGTGTGCACATCATGTTTAGAATACATTAGGTTTATTGTACATTTCTCACCAATTATCGGACCGCGGTCCAGGTCCGGACCCCGGATTGGTTCCATCCGGTCCGCAAGACATCATGACAACGGTTGCCCCATCTCACCGTTTCTACACTTTATATTAGCAGCGCAACAAAATAACGGAGCTGTGTACAATGCAAGTGCTCCAGGGTGTAGATAGCACTGATCTTTTGACTGTTTTCTGAGGGTTTCTTTCTTTTTAGACTAATAGACTCCAAAATTTTTGTTTAAACATCAGTGAAATTAGTCATCCAGCACATCCCTAGTGTGTATAGAGTACATGTTAACAGGACCACAATTGGCCTGTATGTTATGCACATGCTCCAAAAGACAGAGGTGTCTATTTAACAAGGGTTTTGGTCGTCCTTCCTTCAAATATTAGTTTCTGCATTGTGTCATGTATACTTGCATAGACGAAAACTGTAGCAAATCTATTCAAAAACTCATTGTAACTCGATTATAACAGCGCATTTAAACGTAGTGATTGAAGAACAGACTTTAAAATGTGATATACTACAAAATGCAATAAAAAAAGCACTGCTATAACCCATGTGTGGACTTACCCCCAGCAAGTTACGTGGCACATAGCCATCTTTGTCGTTGAGTTTGCTCCACCACCACTCTGTCTCAGTATCGTCTTTCCTGTGTAGGACTGTAATGAAATCACCCTCCTGAAAGGAAAGCTCGTCTGCACTCTGAGCCTCATAATCCCACAGAGCGTACACAACTCCCTTATTCATTACACCCAACTTCTCCTGCACACCTACACACACAAAACACAACTCTGAGTAAGGCCTGAAAACATCTCAATTTATAACATAATATATTATAATTTTACTTTCTTTCACTTTATAAAAAAGCTTCATTAATGCATTAATTTCCTAATTTTTTCCCCTTGTTATGGAACACAGTTATCAAACTCGATGGTTTTTGGCAAGAAGAGCAAATTGTAAAACTGGAGTACCATAGAGTAAAAGAAAGAGGGCGCTCTTACCAAAGAGGAACTGTGAGCACTGTAGGTAGCCCTCCTCCATCTGCTCACATTTGTCTGCCGCTGTCTCCACGTCACTAATAGTGGTGGCAAAGATGGCTGCACCTGACTCCACCAGCAGCTTACACAGGTGCACACTGTTACAGGAAGCAGCACAGTGCAAGGGCGTCCTACATACACAGAGTGAGGAAAACACACACATCAAGTTATTCTGCAACTCTTGTTAGCGTGAACTGATAATTTATTTTGACAATGACTGACAAGATAACACTTTGAATTTCTGATATCCCTGACCCAACACATTTCAATGCCACAGTCCCCTCACCAGCCATCACTGTCTGCTGCATTCACATTAACCCCAAAGTCCAGTAAGAACTTGACAATGTGGTGGTGTCCAGCACACACTGCGTTATGGAGAGGTGTGATGCCCTCATCATTAGGGGTGCTGGGATTGTCAACCTGAGGGATGAGAAGAATGAAAGTCAAAATTGTTTAATGAAAATGGGTCTAATCAACCTGCGTGGAAGATAAGTTGACTATGTCTTACGCTGACTAGGTAAGAGGTTTCCTAGAATAAAGTGAAATGCAGTGTGTGCACATGTCAGTCTGTATACCTCATAGATTATCCTTTGTACTAGGTCAAACTCTCCTTCTAGTGAGGCATCCAGCAACAGGGCGAGAGGGTTGAACTTCACTCTTAGGCCATGACCAGTCCGCTCTGAGTTTGGCTTCTTTAGGTTAGTGCGTTTGCCCTGTTCAAGAAATGGACTATTAGATCTCTGTCACTACCAGAGGTCGACCGATATATCAGATTTACTGATTAATCGTGGCCAATAGTTGCGTTTTTAATTAAAGGCTATCAGAAAAAATAAACTCAGATAGTTTCCAATAGTAATTTTTGATTACACGCTGAAAGGTTGTACAGTCTGAACTCCTTAGTTCAACGATATAATGGCGCCCTCTAGAGGTTAAATAAAAAACAATCACTGACTTCGCGTGGAGTTTGTTGTGCAATGTGACAAGGCTAGTTATAGAGACGGACGCTTTAAATGTGGGTTTAAAACATCAACAGAGAAAAGCCTAGGTATGTATACAATGCACATTATTATTATTGTCATGGTACAATAAATCAGTAATTTAAGACAACTAAAGGTGGTTTGATAATTACTTTGCTTCTAACTAATCGCTGCACTGGAGAATTGCATTGCCGACAAGGTGGAGAGGACAGGCAAATGAACATTAGCTGTTAGAACCATGTTAAGTCAAGGATGGAAACTCCTTACAGTTCCTTTTAATTTGCTATTTTGAATAAAAAAAAAAAGAAAAGTCACTTATGAATTTGTGCAGATCTGTTGAGTTTTTTTTTTTTTTTTTCAGGCATAGTAAATCAATAATTAATGGCAACCTTATATGATTATGCTGCCTTGAGTTTTTGCTTTTGCTCGGCTGTTCGTTTGCTTTACAAGACAAAGTGCGAGTACGGTTCACTGTGTGAATGCAAGCACACAGGAACAGTTCAGTGTTTTCTGTTTTATCATTTTTTGACTATAAAGTTTCCAAAACTTTTCTCCATTCTGACAAAATTTACTTCTGTCCAAATTTCCTAATTTTATGATGTAGGTAGTTATGTAAAAAAAAACTTAAGAGCATGATATATCCATCTGAAATTAATTTGATATTCATGAGAGGGCAAATTATAATTTAATACAATGTGTTTATGTGAGGGCACAAGTAATACAGACAATGCCATTCTAAAATTACATTTAAAAAGGCAAGACTTGTGTTGAGTTTATTTCTATCCCTTTTTCTCTCTCCATTTCTAGGACATCATTTATAGATTTAATATGACAATAAAAAAATATAAGAAATATTGTCATTAGTGATGAAGCATACAGTCTCTATTTGGCTTTGAAAGGCAGTGTTTTATGTTACTGCTGAACAACAAACACATTTGACCTGTAACATTTTAATTAATATTTTAATTAATTTCAGATGGCAAAGGCTTTGAAGAAGGTACCAGTGTGGGAGAAAACTGATTAAATTACCGCCATGGAAAGTAATACTTCAGCAATATTTTCCACCGAGAGGAAAGTTTTCATTCATATTATACATTTTAAAAACTATCAGGCGATTAATCAGCTATCTGTCTTTTTTCCCCACCTTAGATATCGGTATCGGCAAAACCCACTATTGGTCGACCTCTAGTCACTACAAATGATCATAAATATATGGTGAATACACTGGATGAAACTGTGCTTGCATACTTTTACTTTGCTCCATGAGTGGGATCAGTGTAGAGTAAATGACTTGGACAGATTACCCGCATGTTGTTCCAAACCTGCATGACTTTTCTTTCTTCCGTGGAACACAAAAGGAGATGTTAGACAGATTGCTGGCTTTTTTCCATACAATGAAAGTGAATGGTGACTGAGGCGGACATTCCGTCAAACATCACCTTTTGTGTTCCACGAAAGCAAGATATTCATACAGGTTTTGAACAATATGAGGGTGAGTACATGGTAACAGGATTTTCATTTTTGGAAAAACCATCTCTTTAAAGTGAATTAATGTGGAGTTTATGTAAGGTTTTTATTAAAGGTAGACCGATTAATCAGTCCCGATAGTTGCTTTTTGGAACTAACGGTTATTGCAAAACTCTATGCTGATTACCTATAGTTTTATTAATTATTATTATTATTCCTCCATGTTCCTCTGGGGTTGTTTCTGCAGTTAAAATGGCTTGGTTTTACAGTTTAACAGCAGCCTCTAGAGGTGAAATAAAAACAATCGCGGACATCTTGTGCCGATTTGCTGTATCTTAATCTTTCATTATTGGCAATATTCATCCATATTTTTATCCTCACTTCAGTGCACATTTTGTTATTTTGATTAGATAATCAAGGGCTTTTAATCAAAGCAAGGGCACACAAAGAAAATGTGACAATATGGAAACATCCCCCATCAGCACATAAATTGTGTTTCCAACTTCTTATCTTGTGAATAATAATAAACCTTCCTTTCATCTGGTGAATACATACACTATAAAAGCTTAATTTGGTTATTACTTAAATAAAGAGCATTGTAACGTAGCCAAGTCTCTCTCATTTCAAAATAAGAGTCCCTGTGTGTTTCAGGCTTGATTATAGTTAAAAGTCCCCCAACAATTCTTAATTTTTTCTGATTATTATTGGTTGAACAATAAACTACATCTGGGATGTTTTTCATTTTGGACTCTTGTAGCTTCTGTCTCTGTGCCTGTCATAGTAAGGAAATAATTTTTTTTTTGACAGATCAATGACAGATCACTCTATAAATCAATTTTAAAAACGATCGGCCCATTAATCGGTTATCAGTCCTTTTCACCACTTAAGTTATTGGTATCGGCAAAATCCACTTTCAGTCAACCACTAGTTTTTATCAGTAGTAGACCCACCATGGGCTGGGAGAAGGGAGAGGTGTCTGCTTCCTCAGGTGTGCTGGCCTCAGCTAAAGGGCTCGGCAAGGTGGCTGAAGGTTCAGCAGGATTATTGTTACTGTCTTCTGAGGGTTCTGGTGCTGGAGGTGTTAACGTCTCTGCAACTTGCTCATGGGGATCATTATCATTGGCGTCACCTTGCGGGATAATGCCCTCAGCAACAGCACCCCCAGAGGGCATTGCTGGTGTTTCCGAGGGTGGATTTCCGTTGTCTGCATCAAAGAGCATTTCACCTGCTGTTACGGAGGGCTGATAGAATGGAGTCACTCCTCCACCTCCGCTCACACCTCCCATTCCTTCCTCCATCCCTCCAGCCAGGGTGTTGAAACGCTGATATAGAAGCTTCTGGATGTTGGGCCCATTAGGGCCCTCCGGTTCTGTAATAGAGCTTCGTTTTTTAAGCGGTCGAGGAGCGTTAGCCAGTTTCTTGCGCAAGGCCTCCAGTTCAGCATCGCTCTGGCAGCGCATAGGGGAGTGCACCATGGGTGTGAGTTTAGTAGGGCTGAGAGGTCGTGGGATGTGGTCAACGCTGGGTGGGGGTGGCTCAGGGACACCGATGTTAAGACCATCAAAATCCAGCTCGCCATCCACCATGTCTCCTCCAGGACCCTGCAGGGCAGGGAAGGCTCCAGAGCCCCCAAAGGGTAAGGGAGAAGGGGGTGTGGAGCTGGGGGGCAGGACTGGCTTACCGTATACTGCGAACAGAAATAAAAAAACAAAATACTAAAATAACGCAAAAACATAATAAACCACATCTATAAGGTGTAAGAAGTATTTTGTTGAACTGTAATATTTAAAGGAATAGTTCACCCACAACTGAACATTCTTTCATCATTTACTCATGCCATCTCAAATGTCTATAACTTACTTTCTTCTGCTGAACTCAAACAAAGATTTTTAGAAGAATTTCTCAGCTCTGTAGGTCCATACAAGTGAATGGGTGCCAAATTTTTTAATTTCCAAAAGGCACATAAAAGGCAGCATAAAAGTGATCCATATGACTCCAGCGGTTAAATCAATGTCTTCAGAAGTGATATGATGGGTGTGAGTGAGAAACAGATCAATATTTAAGTCCTTTTTTTCCTATAAATTCTCCACCCTGCCAAGTAGGTGGCGATATGCACAAAGAATGGGAATCACCAAAAACAAGAAGAATGTGAAAGTGAAAATAAAGATAGCAAAATAGGACTTTAATATTGATCTGTTTCTCATCCACACTTATCATATCACTTCTGAAGACATGGATTTAACCACTGGAGTCATATGGATTACTTTGTGTTGCCTTTATGTGCATTTGGAGCTTCAACATTTTGGTACCCATTCTCTTGTGAGGATCTACAGAGCTGAAATATTCTTCTAAAAATCTTTGTTTGTGTTCTGCAGAAGAAAGAAATCTGGGATGGCATGAGGGTGAGAAAATGATGAGAAAATTTTCATTTGTAGGCGAACTATTCCTTTAAGGTGAAATGTGTAATTCTTATGTTAAATTATTTTATGCAGAGACAACTAGAAGTAAGCTTTCAAAGGTTGATTACCCTGAAAGTGTACTTAAAAAGTAAACTCTGCTCTGTCTATTTGAGCATCCCGACCAGTAACATTAGCTAAACCAATGGTGTAAGTTTAGGGTGGGACTATCTTTTTGTCCAACCAATAGCAGACCGTTGAATTGTTCGCAAAACTGTCTGTCATCACAGTCTTTATTTTTGCAATTTCATTTGATAATGCCAGTGGCACAGAAATTACATCACCTTTAAAATAAAAAAATCAATAAAAAAATCAGTTTCTGGTGTGTACCTGCTTTGACTGCTGGCTTGTTGTTCACAGGGTAACTCTTTGGGGCTGCCGGTTGTAGGTACATGTGGTAAATGGAGCTTGAGTTCATGGTGGCTGGGCCTTTCCTGGGAGACTGTGGTCTAGAGCTCTTATCTGGGATGAATGGCCTCACCGCTACTGCCAGAGGAGGGTCTGGCCTCTCTCCTGGGGGGAAAAAGGGTGGACTAGGCTGGAAAGTGGGGCTGGGGGGAACGGAGATGCGCTGCTGGATCTGCTGAGAGGATGAGCCGGTGGGTGCAGAAGGAACATGGGGCCAGGCTGGCAGAGAGTTGCTGGGTAGGCTGGGCACAGGCCGGAGAGGAACTTCTTTGCGGCAGTCCAAAGAGCTGGTGGAACCAGAGTTGGCAGATGAGAGGGGATGGTTGCTGGTATGGGCTCCATATGGGGGAGGCTGGGGCTTATTGAGAGGAGGAGCTGAGCCTGTTTTATTGGAGTCCTGAATCTAAAGGTACATACAGGAAAAAAATCTCAGTCAGCAGAGGATGGCAACAGACAGATTAACTACATTAGGCCTTATGCAGAACAAATTTCTGTGTAAAACATACATAAAACACTTCTCGACACTTGTACAATATACTGTATGTAAGAATGGTTTATGGACAGTTTAAACAAAAACTTGTGAATAAGGAGGAGTTTTACAATGCAAACAAAACATTTTATGATGGGGAGCAATTTAGTTGTGTGTGGTTGTTTGTGCTGCCGTTAGTTAGACGTACCTTATCTGAGGGAGTGCCTGCAGGTGATGCTGCTTTACTGACCGTGTCTGCTCCAGACTCCTTCCAGTCAGGTGGCTTGACTGATGTGCTGCCCTTGTTGAGGTTGGGCCAACTGGCATCAGTAGCTAGAAAGGCAAAGAGGGAGCGTTACCACAAGGTCAGACATGAACACCTCACATGCACTTTTTACTTATTAGGGCAGTATGATAAACTGCATTGCTATTATATTAGACAGACAGTGCAGAGGTAAATGTATGGCAGAGCCTAATTTTTCACTATACATGACTGATTAAGATGTCTAGGTAGCTTCTTGAGTTAGGAGACATGAACACTGATCACTTGCATAAGGAATTTACGTTTACTTACCGAATGTAAGTAAATGCAGAATATCATAAATGGCTCCAAAAGAGCTTGAAAGTCAAGCTATTTAAAACTTCAGGCCAAACAAGGAAAAGTGAAATTGAAAAATAAAATAAAATCACAAATTCACTGTGTTTTAGTTTAGTAATAGCCAACATTTTTTTTTAGACATTTGTAATAAGCCGTAAATCTGTTATCAGCAATGACTGGGCAATATGTTTCAAGTCAACACAATTAGTTGATCTATGTTAGAAAATGATGAAATGGGACCAGCTCAAATTTATTGAGTTTAAATGTAATGAGAAAGACCTGCTGAGGAAATCTGACTATGTACAGACCAGGGACAAGGAGGTTGAGTCCAGTGAACCTTATCAGGGTAGTTTTTTTTTATCCCTGCACACACACATATACATTCACGCTCACTCCACACAGTCACCCAACTCACATAATCTACCTCAATCACATTCTCTTTCTTTCTTTGTCTCTTGCACACACAATCCTCTGCATACTCCAAAATACAGGATCAGCAGCTTTTTACTTATTTTCACAGCAGTAAAGAGTAACTCAAATAGGTTGAATTTTATTAGCTAGGTTTAGCCCCAAGGAGGGATCTAAAGTATCATTAAGGTATTGCTGCCTGTGAAAACCCTATAATTTTGACTGCTGTCTCAAGCCAAGTTCTGTCCGCAAAATTACCCCTTTCTGCTTTTTAATAGTGGATATTAACTACTTTAACAGAATCCCTCTCGTTGCTCAGAAGAATGTTAAATCATGTCTGAGAGAGAACCACAGCCGTTTTCAATCAGTTTAGAATAACTGCACAATATATCCAGCATAGACCTTTTCCATTTCTTACATACAAAAGACATTTGAGAGAATGTCATTCATTTGGGAAATTTTGTCTTATAGATAAACTGCATGTAAACATTCTTGTGGCTGTAACAAGTCACTAGGATTCTGTAAAGACTGCTTTGATCCTGCCCACTACACTGAATAAGGTTCAGAGGCCGTTCCTCCTGCCCTTTATCAGACACCTTCCCACTCACGAGAGGCGCTGTCGGACCCTGCCGTAGAGCAGGTGACTGGGGGTGGAGCCCCAGGGCCTGGTCGGGGCTCTGAAGGGGGCGGAGCAATCGGATCCACTATGATGTCTAAATCAGAGACCTTCCAGGGGCCGGGAGGCTTTCTCACTCCGTCTAATCCACCCCCCAAAAATATAACAACAGCAAAGAACAGGGACAGCAAAGAGAAATGAAAGAGAGACACACACACACATATGCACATCACAGAGCAGAAATGACACAAAAGGTTAGAAGTGAAGAAAAAGAGAAATCAACTTCATAAACAAACAGTGATTAAAGAGAGGAGACCCACAGCAGGAATTAATGAAATACACACGTGTTCTTAAGGAGGAAGTATCTAAACACTAAAAATTTCATTAGAGGTCGACTGATAGTGGATTTAGCCGATACCGATAACTAAGGTGGTGGAAAAGGCTGATAACTGATTAATCTGACCATAGGTTTTAAAATCACTTTAAAGAATGTTAAAATTAAAAACAAAATCTTTTTCATTCTTTACAAAGACGGACACAGACACAGAGGTTACAAGAGTCCAAAATGAATAAAATCCAAGATGCAGATTATTGTTTAACTGAAAATAATATAGATAATAATCTAAAAAAAATAAAAAATAAATAAAATATATATATATATATATATATATATATATATATATATATATATATATATATATATATATATATATATATATATTTATATATATATATATATATATATATATATATATATATATATATATATATATTTTGTGCATAAAGTTGGACTTAAAACCCTTCATCTGGAGGAATAATAAAAAATGAAAAATAAAAAAAAGGAAGCAGGTTGCAAAAAGTAACTATCA